>NC_139955.1:14764807-14987307 GCF_963454915.1 Gymnoscopelus microlampas | reverse complement strand
CCCCCAGATGTAAACAGCTGGCTGGTAACCTTTGGCTTTCATCTTCACAACACCATCCCTGGCTTCCCGGTGCCAAAGTTTGACCTGAGCATGCCATCGTACGAACTGGGGAAGAGCCAGCTCTGGGATGATCTGCCGGTTGGTCTTCTGAATATTTTGATTTGTGTCGAATGTTGAATTTAAATGTGACAGAATAGTAGAGGACAAAGCTAAAATTGCCTGCAGCATACTACAAATTAAGCTGAACTTTTTTTCAGCTTGGGCAGGGCTTTCTGAACCTAACAAAGTTCAGTAAGGACAAAATTGTTTTATACTCGATACTCGTCACGGCCACTGTATAGACGAGTCCACAGAGCGCTGCCCTGTAGGCAGTGTTGGAAAAGTTACTAAAACATAGTAATATATTACTATTACATATTACTTGTTTAAAAAGTAATATGGTTACTTTACTTATTACTCCCTGCCAAAAGTAATTAGTTACTTTACTAGTTACTGGAAAAAAGTCATAATATTACTTTAAGTTACATATTACTTTAGTTACTTTCCAACTGTAGGTGGCACAATCATAACCGCAGTGTCCGACTCCTGTTGCAGTGTGGAAACTGCTCGCTTTACCTGCTATTTTACGAACTAAATGCTCTGGCAGATACAAAGTGTCACTGACATGCATCAGGTTATGTCACTTGTTCACTTTGGAAGTGTCAAATAGTCAATAATATTCGGCTGCACAGCAATTATTAATTCATTATTTCAACCTCATCATACCGACGACGGCCAACTTAAATGATAAGGGATATGTAGCAAACACCACCCGATCTACTATGAACACATACGTGCGTGAATGCACGCATGTGCGCAAGCACACTCACATGCTGGGGTTGAAGACGAGATGTATGCTTCCTTCATTCTACCGACTGGTGACCCGACTTTTGCAAAACACTTTTTTTTTATATTACTCCTACAGATTTTGTCCAAATATCACGCAAGTCGGTACAAATTATCTCTATAGTCATGTGATTAAGACGGATCTGTCCGATTTTTCATATTCCATCCTGATTGGCCAAGAACCGCCACCCAAATTGGGCCTGACACACTAAAACAAGCCTGAAGTGGCTTGTTATATTAAGACTAGGCTGCTCTAGCGTGTCTGATATCTGGTCTAGAGGGGCGGGTTCAAAATCTCTGGAGAAAGATTTAGTGGGATCCCATTGGTTCACCGATCTGTCCGTCAGCCCCCGCCCCGCGCCCCCTCCTCCCCAATGTGCAGCATTGAGAGCCCTGACGTCACAACATTTGGAGCGACGCCCACTGCACTCTGGTTGGTTGGGGAAATCACCCACTTCCTATACCAGGAACGTCAAGAGGCTGGTCCAGGCTCTTATTTTTCAGCAACACGTGAAGGAAAATAAAAGCCTGGAGATCGAGGCTACATTTAGACCAATAACTCTTAACACACAAAACTACACACAGTCAATGCCTGACTACAATGTCCTTCATATATAATTTTCTACTAAACACTTTTTGTAGACACTCCCACAAATCAACATTTTGTGTGCAATAAATGCATACAATGCTGGCCCACATTTATCTAGTTTGTCTCTGAATTTCCAGTTACTGGTGAAAGACACAATGGACAAAGTGTGTACTATCTTTCTCCATTTGGGTTATTTTACAGGAAAACAAGTTTTAAAATGTCCCATTGGTACAGTAAAAGAAAATGCAAAAAAAGGTGTGTATAGCCTGACACTGGCACAGAGTTCCATGTGTTACAATAAAGGTAAGGTCAATTAACGCCAACAAAAAAAAACTGTAAGAAGACAGTTTTGGTAGAACTCTGCTGACGCTCAGTTGGTTTGTCGTCTCTGGAAGTTTACAATACAGAAAAAGTTTGATTAATTATATTCAGATTTAACCTTGTGGGATTGTTTAATGGGCCTAGCAAGCTCACATTAGTTAATAGATAGAATTTCCACAACACACAAAAAAAAAACACTAAAATCATCACAGGGGATTTATCTACTTTTGTCTGCAAAACTAAGCTTGAAAACACCATTATCTCGGAGGGAGATGAGACACCATTTGAAGCAGAGCAGATCTGTGCTCATAAATGGCCTGGAGAGTCAGGTAGTGTCATGTTCAGGCGTTAACGTTTCACTGCACTCCCTCCTACAGTCCATCTCTGGGGTCCAACAGGAAGTCAGCAGACAAGCACGCTCTCTCCTGTCATTCGAGCGTCTGCCAGAGGTCCATTTGAGCCGAGGTCGTCGGGGAGAGAAACCTTGGCTCTGGTTCTCCGCGGCAACTTCCCCCATCGGCCGAGCGGTCATGTTTGCCATCTATAAGGGTGGTGTCCACACGCATGCGCTCAACGTGGCTAGCGAGGATTGCGTCAAGGTGGCCACCGTCCTTAACAACGCCTTCTACTTGGAGGACCTGCATTTCACCATCGAGGGCCATGACACGCACTACTTCGTCAAGCCGGGGCTCCCGGACGGCGATCTGGCTGCTCTGCACCTGACCAGCGGTCACAAGACCCTGGAGAACGGTGTTAACGTCAGCGTGTCCCAGTCCACCACCGTCATGGACGGACGGACGCGGCGCTTCGCCGATGTGGAAATCCGGAGAGGCGCCTTGGCGCTGCATGTGCGCTACGGCTCCACCGTGGACGAGGAGAAGGCCCGCGTGGTGGAACTCGCCCGGCAGAGGGCGCTAGCGAGTGCCTGGTCCAGGGAGCAGCAGAGGGTACGAGACGGCGAAGAAGGGATTCGACCGTGGACAGAGGGGGAGAAAAGGCAGCTCCTCAGCAGTGGGAAAGTCCTGGGGTATGATGGGTATTTTGTGCTCTCCATTGAGCAGTACCCTGAGCTGGCTGACAGTGCCAATAACATTCATTTCCTGCGGCAAAACGAAATTGGCAAAAGGTAACAAAACAGAGTTGCGCTTTTTTCCTTTTTTCTTTTCTTTTCTTTTTCTTTTTTTGCCAAAGAGACTTCTTGGGTGGAGGAACACTGATGGGCTGAATGAACAGCAGACCTCTGAGGTTAGAGGTTGTTATGTACACAGAGCTGTCGATGTGTTTTTGTTACAAAGATGATGAAAAAAATCAAGGTCAAAAGCAATGCTGTGCATTGTGACCCTGGGACTACAGAGTAAGTACACACAAGCCTTAACATGGCAATTACAGGTCAGCTCCTCTGTAGCACAAAACCTTTTGGACTGAGTGTGGACTCCGTGAAGTGAATCAGAGGAATGCTTGTGTGTTTAGGGGTGAACTATTTTAAGTGGTTGTTTTTTGCTCTCTTTTGATTTGGGGAAGTTTTGTCCACAGAGAGTATTTAAAGAGGACAGGAAATGTTTACAATATGCATATCTGCACTTCTCTGGAACAATGATATAACAAGGCTCGCAGAGCTAGCTGTGTGCGCTTCTTGTTTTTTTGTTTTTTAATCAAAGACCTCTAATTTTAGAGATATTCTCACCAAACGACCACTATGTAAACCAGAAATCAGCACTGTAAAACAACAAAATGTCTTATTCTATTCTAGTTCTACTTTTAAAATATATATTAAAAAAATTCAATGTTGTAATAAATCCCATGTTTAAAGACCCAATATCCATCTCGGATCAAAGGACAATAGCCGGCAGTAGGTTGACAAAACAAAAGGCACAGCCGTGTCTTGGATTGTGCAGGGACACCATGTTTTGTAAATTATGCAAGAGTTTTATGTTTTTTTTTAAACTGAAATTGAATAATTGTCCGTACTGCTCATATTAACAGTAATTTATGTTGTGTTTATACATTACAAATAAAATCGAACCAATTTAGAATTATTATATTTTTCATTTTTGAAACATGCGGTGTGTTACATTACAGCTTTTTTAAATTTGTATTATTATTTGGGGCTCCTTCACAGAGCTGCATTGGCGGTATAGATCTAATTAGCAGAAATCTGTACATGTAGTGACTGGTGAATACAAGGTGTATCTATAACAAGCAGTGAAATATTGTTTCCACTAGATTTAATGTTTATTGGGCATGGTGCCTTATGACCTGGCTTCCTGTCCAATGCATATTTCATCAACACAAATATTTTATGAACCCATTTCACATAAACAAGGTTTCCATGTATCCAGATAAAGACTCCATCCATATTCTTAATACTGTAGGTATTTCCATAGCTTCTGTTTGAATGTTCAATGCACTCATAGATGAAAATGTTTGTTGCATTTTTATTTACATTTTGAAAAAAGGACGATGTCTTGTCATTTGTTTTCAGTGAAGAAACAACAGCTTTTGTTTTTCTTTCTTTTCTTTCCCCAGATGATGTTTTTTAGGTGGTGTTTTTCAGCTCAAGAATAAAAAGAGAAATGTGATGTCTTCCCGGGACTCAAACGTACAAAAACACATTATGAATTAATCACTTCTGCCCAATTTCTTAATAGTAAAAATAGCCGATCTATGAGCTCAAAAGATGTTGCATCAAAAAACTGATTTGTTAGGAGAGAACATTTAAGAACATTTTTTTTTACATTTTGGAAAGGAAAAAAATGAAGAAAAAAAAATGCTCTAATGTTAAAAATTGCAAAAATCGCATATCTACAAGCTCACAATGCGTTGCGAGCTTGTAGATCGGCTATTTTAACTACTCATCGTAGGGCGAAGTAGGGATTACGACAAAAATATAACATGACCAAGAAAAAAAAGGAAAACAAAAAAAGCTAATTTCAACTACAAAGAAGGAGAGAAGAAATCCTGCAGTCCTTTGAAGTCAGCTGTTTGAAGTTGGGTGAATTCTGACTTTAGCAAAATGTGAGTATCACTATTGTAACCTAAATTTACAGCAGCTCCCTACAATATTCAGCGTCATAATCCGATGATTTCTGGGTTCTACGCTTCTGTGTGAACAGTGTCTAACTGCACTTTTAATTACATGTAATTAATGAGCTGTGATTGCACTGAGGCTAACAGCTGATCAAAGCAGGGAACAGTTTATCTGCTGACAAGGACACACATCACTGCGAACAATCCTTTGATGTGATGCTAATTTAGTGTTCCATGGCAAACTTTGGCAACCATGAGGTGTGGATGCGTTTGGTGGTTCTGTTTTGTGTGTCTGTGTGTGCCGCGTGTGCCCAGCCTGCACAATTTTACTAACTTGTATATTATAAAAACAATTATTAAATTACAGTGTGATTACAGAGGAGACCAGCAGGGCACTGCTATTGTGAAATCTTCGTTTCCCGTTGTTATTCCCTGTGTGTTATTATTATGAAATATTAATTATTATGAGTTTGTCTGAAATCAAAATGAATTCGTGCAAATCCAAAATGTTTTGATGTGTCCCTATAGGGATCATTTGAAACCACAAAAAGTGAGGGGGAAACACTCTCCCACAATGAAAGGCCTAAATCTTGTCACATTCTTGCTCTCCAATGCCCCCAAGTGGTTCAGAGCATCAGTTCACAAAGTATTGAGCCTTAACAGCTATTGAAATGCTGTCACACCAGTTACATGTATATCACAAAATAAAACAGCAGAAGTCCAACAGAGCTGGGCATGGTCAGACATTGTTCCACTGATATAAGGAGACATCAAACGGAATAGGTGAACAAATGTTAGAGACACGTGTGTCAGTAGTCTACTTTCCAGAAGTGTGACCAGTGTGATCGCAGCAGGCTTGTTCAAAGCAGCTTCACAGCAGAGACCAGCGCAGAGCAACTAGACCTACTTCAAAGGCAAAAGAGATGGCACGACTTTGCAATGACATCAAAGACATCATGCAATAACGGCATCAGAGCAACAATACCCCAAAGTTCTTTAATTCAACTGAGTGGCATTCATTGCAGTGCAGCAGCACAAAGGTGGATATTTGGAATTAAAACGTGTTCAAAGATATATATAGTTCTGCAATCAACTAATTTGGCAAGCAATCTGTGACTGTATTTGGGACCTATTATGCTAATTGACCTTTGCATTGCAGGGCCCAGGTTTAGGCCTACTTTGCATGTTGTTGATAGAGTTTTAGGTGTATGCCATTAAAGGACGACTTCGCCACTTTTCAACCTATCTTCATATAATAGGTCCTCACTAATGCTCATGATAAAATGATACCATTTTTTTCTACTTGGTCTGTGTCTCATAGGAGGGCTGTGGACAGTCCAGAAACCCGTCTACCAGTGACATCATCATTAGGCAGGATTTTTTTCCCCAAAAAGATTACAATTTTTTTATTCCGATTTTTATTAAGGCGAGAACAATGGGATCTATTATTGCATTGCAACTTTCCAGGAATACAAAGCCTGCAGTTTCTATTAGCTTGGATTCCCCATCGATGATGTCACTGGTAGACGGGTTTCTGAACTGTCTACAGCCCTCCTCTGAGACACAGACTGATTGTACCAAAAAAAAATTGTACCATTTTATCACGAGTATTAGTGTATCTTTTAAACACAACAGCTTGCTGGGTACTTGCCTGTATGTGAATTTAAAGCTATGATTTTTACTTTATGACTTAATCTTTGATCTGTTTGCAGTGGCTTTGTCGCCCTCTTCAGGATTATCTTTCAATAATTTGATTAATATATTTCCAAAAGGAAAACTGCCATTGAGTTGGAGCCCACTACTAGAGGCTAGTGAAATGGATTTTAAGATTGAACTAATCAATAGCGAAGAAGACCACTATTTAGCCCAGTTTTGATTCCTGAATGTAACTACAGTAAAGTAAAGAAAAAATGTATATATCGCAAAACATCACAGAATTAGAATACATCACAGCTTTGTATTCTAATCCAATTGTGAAATCCTCCTCACTGAGAAACATCAATCACGATCACAATTCAATTCTCATTTGACCCTAAACCCAATAAGCCACATCAAGGCCACGGCTTTCATCTAAAAGCAAACAGCTGAGCCTCCGTTTCAGTGCTGGAATTCTTCCCAGAGCCTCGAACTGCTGGAGCACCAGAGGTCAGAGCAACTTTCTGCTCCTTTCACAGCCTTCTTTGATTGACAATTTAGAAAGTTTTCTATGTGCTTTTATGTTCCCATCCTGGCAAGAAATGACAGAAGGACTCCAGGCACAGATGATTGATTTTTTTTCTGTCATTTCTTGTACTGCTGGAGGAGAGCCTCAGAGTACCAATAGCCTACATCGGAGCTCCTATTAGAGATGTCTGTGTTTGTTTTTCAGAATGTTTATCTGGTGCTTCGTCATCACAGATTGTGTGGTGTTTATTTACAAATAATTAACATGGTACATTATTATTACTCTCCGCAGGAGAGTATTGTTTTCACTTTCTAAATATGACACACCGATTGGTCAAGCCTCACGTGACACGTGACAATACGGTGAAATACTGTATAAATACATGGCGTCACTTTGACAGTGTCTTTGCCACTGTCAAAGTGAGGTAAGACAGGAACCATCACGAAATGGCTGCATGGCTGATACATAATTGGCAGATAGGACAGATAGGACACTTATATAGACAGGAGGGATATGACACTTACACAGACGGATAGGACACTTACAGTACACAGACAGGACAGATAGGACACTTATACAGACAGGACGGATAGGACACTTATACAGACAGGACGGATAGGACACTTATACAGACAGGACGGATAGAACACTTACACAGACAGGAGGGATATGACACTTACACAGACAGGACGGATAGGACACTTACAGTATACAGACAGGAGGGATAGGACACTTACAGTATACAGACAGGACGGATAGGACACTTATACAGACAGGAGGGATAGGACACTTACACAGACAGGAGGGATAGGACACTTACATAGACAGGACGGATAGGACACTTATACAGACAAGACGGATAGGACACTTATACAGACGGATAGGACACTTATACAGACGGATAGGACACTTATACAGACAGGACGGATCGGACACTTATACAGACAGGATGGATAGGACAGTTAGAACATAAGAATTAGAACATTCCCAACATTCCCAACACAAGTCTGGTAAGAGTGAGGTAAGACAGGAACAATCACGAAATGGTTGAGAAATGGCGGATACTGGATAGGACACTTACACAGACAGGACGGATAGGACACTTACACAGACAGGACGGATAGGACACTTACATAGACAGGACGGATAGGACACTTATACAGACAGGAGGGATAGGACACTTATACAGACAGGACGGATAGGACACTTATACAGATAGAACATTCCCAACATTCCCAACAGCGGAGAGTTGTGCTCCGAGGAGCACTTTTTCTAGTTATTATTGTTGTTATATATGTTTTTGTTTATTCATCTTCAGAATTTTTATTCAGACAGGTCCAATGAAGAGAGAGACATGAATTGCGGACAAAGAGCAGGAGTCAACTGGTGCTTCATGGTCACAGATTGTGTGGTGTTTATCATGATGTGTTATCATAATTATTGTTGTTGTTTATTTTCTAATGTATTTAATTTTTTGAATTGTCATGCTTTATTCAGACAGGTACAGTGAAGAGAGGGACAGGAAACGCGGACGAAGATCAGAGGAGGGACATGTAGCAAATGGCCCGGCCAGCCGGCAGTCGAACCGGGTACGGTCAGGCATTAGAGCCTATAGTATGTGGTACAACTCGGCTATCTGGTCGCCCAACATGGTATATTATTAACACATTTATTGTGCACTGTGTCATCCAGAGAGAACGCCACGTGCTGGTGAAATATGGAGGTCAAGGGGTCATTTGAAACGAGCAGCCCTAGGCCCCCAGGACCCAACAGCAGGCATTTGGCTCAAGGACAGAGGGCAGTCCGAGAGGAAAGCAGTATAAAAGTAACATTTTATGTGGCAGTAAGTCATGTTGAAACACTGGTTGGCCTACATAATATCTTATAATAACCTTATAATAAGTGACAGACGCACCAAGAAGGATAACTATAAAGATAACTTTAACGATAATGATTGATGCGAGCATCCACACTGATGAACGATAACGCTCTGTGAAAATGTTGCACGTGAGTGATGTGTTGAAAGTGATGCCCTGTAAATTAGGTGGGTCAGTGCTTTCAAAAAAAGCTAAAACATTTATAGTTATCTTTATAGTTCATGTATTGGTGTGGACGGCCATTTAGACCTTGGAGATAATGACGTAATATGTAATAATATGTTGATTTGCCATTGTGTCCAATCCTGAATTCATCTTTGTCGCACGACTGAGTATACATTAAGCATTAATCAATTTCTGTTATTGTGAGAATCATGGACAATCAGGCACATCAAGGTCTTTTCCATCCTGAAAACAAGTCATCCATCTTGCTCATGTCCGCTATCGTCCTGTTCATGGTTCGGGCTCGATGGGTCGAGAACAAAGCATTTTGGGGTCTGATGCTGCAGCTTTAAAGGAGCATTTCACGTTTTTTCAATATCATCTCAATATAGGTTCTCACTAATGCTCATTATAAGATGGAATGTCGATAGTTAGAACTTTGCCTACCAATGACATCATCGGGGATCTTTTGTGATCTGTAGTTCCCATGTAGTTCCCATAGCATGTAATTTCCGAACTAGCCACAGCCCACTAATAGCTCACCCATGAGTAGACAGAAGTGATACCATCTTATAATGAGCATTAGCGAGGACCAATTAGCCTACATGAAGATAAGGTTGAAACTAGGTGAAGTGTTCCCTTTAACAGTGCAACGTTCAGCCCGGCTGCTTCACGTCCCAGTTCAGAAATAGTTGCTTGTTATCGTCTCTCACATCTTCTGAGGACACTTGCATGGGCTTTGGGGACTGAAGCTACAAAGAGCCAGGGTGGGAAACACAAGGGTGCTGCTGAGGGTGGGTGGGAGGATCTGAGTCGTACTGATGAAACTGGGTTAAGCATTCTTAAAAGGGCTTTGATGCTGATTGACAGCGTTGCTGTGATGTTGTTTTTCTGGTGGTTGCTTGAGGGGGTAAACTGATCATCATTTCCAACTAAACTATACAGTATGTAGCCTGTTGTGAATTAACAAATATTTCCCTTGTATCGTGTACAGGTGATTATGTCAGAGTAGTGGCCAAAGGCAGGTTCAGAATAATGATGATGATGATGATGATAATAATAATTACAATGCCTCTTTTTATATTTATTTATGGTATTTGAAAAAAAGAGAGAAGCAATCTCAGTCAGGGCCAGGGCCAGCCCTGTAAGCTTTGATACAATAATTGCTACAAATAAATAAGTGAAACATTATAAATAACAGGGGGATAAAACCATAAAAACAAGAAAGCAAACCGATAAAATATGGATGTGAAATAAAAACATATAGCAAAAGTGAAAGTATTTTTTATATATGGATCATTAATGTATTCATCTGTTTAATGTTGCAGCTGGTACAGGTGGAGCTAATGTTAATGACCTTATACTGCTGGGTAGCTTAACCTATACAAACACCACAATTAGTTGATTTCAGGGGTCATCACCATGCCAGCTTGTGATGGACAATTTCATAAATATTTTATTTTTGCCACAGACATACAAAATAAGTGATCAATCATTTTACCAGAAATACATAATGAACTCCTAATATGCCATAGTGTCTATGCCAATCTGCTATACATTATAGAATGATATCTTTTTAAGCCATTCTACAAGGCAAGCTCGCAACACATTACAACATGACATGGTGAGAGCTTGTAGAGCCGGTATTTTCAAAACATTTCAGAAATTGTTTTTATTTACATAGCCTATAATGACATGCCCAAAATGGGGATGCCGGGTGTTAAAGAGGTTACCTATTCTGAAGAAAACCTTAAGACTGCCAGGTGGCTAAGACAGACATTAAATGTGGCATGGTGAAAGTATTTGGGATTTCAATAATTGGGTCATATCAGTAAAGTGCCTCCATCGCACTTTACATGAGCAAAGGGCTATTTAGGTGCAGCGGTGAGGTGAGGTGCATGTCATGTGGTTATTATAGAGATTGATGGCTTTTCAGAGGACAGTGTTACTTGAGGTCAGGAGGAGATCAAGTTCTACCAGCTCTACCTTACCAAACCAATGGGGATCTTGATGAGACATCTTCTATCATGATGAGACAGTCTTAGACCTTGCATAGTTGTGATGTAAGGCATGCCAATGGAACAATGGAAAAAGAAAGATGAGAGTCAAAACTATCATGTACCTGTACGTACATGATTAGATGAGTGATTAGATAAGGATAAGGCCATTACAGGATTCAAAGGATTGTAGTGTCACAACTCACAACTAGTTTCATGCAAGGGCTCCTAACTTTGATCAGAGGTCAGCAAACTTCTAAGGACACATTTGTCCGTATACGGACATGTTGATGACCCCTGGTTGATTTATAATGTGTATTAATAATCTAAATATCCCTCTGAAACAAAGTAGAAGTAGCATAAAATGGAAATACTCAGGTAAAGTTCAAGTACCCTGAGAAAATGCAGATAGTTACATTCCACCACTGGTCTATAGTGACTGAGTTAGAAACACAACTTGTTGGGATAATCACCACTAATCTACAGTCACCTTAATTCAAAAGGTGATTGAAAGACCAAACAATGATGTGCAGTAATCATACTCCAGGAAAAGCACACACGTTGCAAGCACTGAACACAAGTGATGCTCATACAAAGATGGAAGTACTTATTAACTAAGCTTAGCTAAGTAAATATTTACAGGTTGGTTCTCGTAGCCTCAGTCAACTGAATTAAATCCTGTTTTGGCATAATGCTGATTCTTCAGGTCACCAGTTGCATAACAAACATGCAGGGAAAACGTTATGTCTACATGGGGGGATGTTAATGCACTGTGGTAAATGGTCATGACCAAAAGGTACATGTGAGCATGTATTTTCAGTTGAATTATAGTTGAGGATTAAGCATGTAAAACAATCCAGCAATGGAAAACTAACATATTCAAAGTATTCAAGTATTCAGTATTAAAAAAGGCCTCTTTAATGAAGAAAATAATGGATATCAAATTAAGTTAGATTGAAACAACAGCATATTAACAATGACCACACATAATCTTATTATTATTATTATCTAAAGATTAAACTCAAGAAGAAGAATTAGATGTGTGAAGAGCAGTCTGAATATTGAATTACCATTCATCTGAGGAGATGACATCTACTATTTTTCAGACATTTGATCACATAAACAACAAACTCACGTTTTCAGAGGGAGTATGTTTACATCAAAATGGAAAATATCCTTTGACCCGTCCTTTTTGTCACATGAAGTGCAGCAGGTTCACCCAACACGCAGAATAAACACATGTGACATGGAGGCGGGCCGGATGGACAAGTCATCCCGCTGTCTGATTGGATAAGGTGAGCCTTTAAAAGTCTGAACTTTGTAAAGGATGAGTTTAGTTAAACTTAGTAAAGCCCAGAGAATTACATCTTTTTGCAACCCTATTGGATAATCATGAGTGGATGTCCGTACTTTGAAAAGAAGCACTTGTACGTTGAATCCTTCCATCCTCTGGAGGAATCTGTCTGCTTAGCTGACGGAGGACTATTTTATTAACTACTTGAACCCCAACATGCCTATTCTGGGCAGAACATTCGCCAAAAATAGCAGATCTACGAGCTCAAAACGCATCGCACTGCGGCTAGTTTTGAGCTTGTAGATCGGCTATTTTTGGTGAAGAGATTTGGTGACAGAGTGCAGTTGTAACTCTAGTTTGTTTCACTAAGACGAGGGGGTTAACGTGATTAAGCTTTTAATTCAGATATTCTAAATTGATTTATAACAGGCCTTGGAGCATTAAGTGCTCAACAGAATCATGTTTTTGTCCCTGCTGATGGGTTGTCTCTCCACACTGCAGGTTATTCAAAAACAGACCTCCTCAGCCCGAGGATGATGACGCCGCCCAGGCTGGGGTCAACAAGGCCAGTAAAGGGGGCATTGTCTATGGCGAATACCTTCAGGTAGAAAACACCACAAGCCGTTTTAACTCCATGTTCTGCGTTTAAGCCATTCAATCCGGGAACCGATCTGTGTCATTTTATATTTTAGCTATAACCATTATTAGATATACAAGTTTGTACATCTGCTATTTTTGAGTAGCCAAAGAAATCTAAAATGACAGAGATGCGTTCCCGGTCTTAATGGATTAAGGGGAACTTGATAAGCACATTTTGTTGATATTTATATCCAGTTGTGTGTGTTTCTTCACCAACACTTTCAGCTTGACAAAGTCCTGAGAGCGCAGGTGCTTCAGAGTGAACTGAAAAATGATAAGATCCATGATGAGCATCTCTTCATTGTCACCCACCAAGGTACAGTATCTTTCATGGCACATACTACACTAACATTCAACATCATTTTGTCACCGCTAAATCCTAAATGATCTGTAATAATTTAATATAATCTGAGCTACACAGGTCAAGTCAAATGATTATTTAGTTTTATTATGTTAGTACAGTGGTGTATATTTTTTATTCTTTTGTTTCAGCTTATGAGCTGTGGTTCAAGCAGATTCTATGGGAACTCGACTCGGTGCGAGAAATCTTCATCAGTGGACATGTGAGTTCTGTTTTCTACCAGGGACACACTGAAACTGTTTTTCCGTTTTTGGGGGCTATTTCTTATTGAAGTGAATTCAGGATGAATAAATGTAATAAACATAATGAACATTATCACAGTCATGTGTGAAAACATTAAATGTATACAGTAGTACATTGGACCGTGCACAGTGTTAATTCAGGCGTAAATGAACACTGGGAACCTCAGTGTGTGTATGTACAGTACAGTAGCCTATGTGAGTGACAAGTGGCGCGTGTATTGCAGGTCCGTGATGAGAGGAACATGTTGAAGGTGAACACGCGGATCCACAGGATCGTCATGATCTTCAGGCTGCTGGTGGACCAGTTTGCTGTCCTGGAGACGATGACGGCGCTGGACTTCTTTGACTTCAGGTGCGTTCTAGAGGACCTCTGACCCTCCTCCCCGTCTCATTGCAGAGCCTTAGTTGTGAAAACTTTATAAGGGGCACCTCTTTATGACTGCATCCTTCCTCTTCTGTTGACCGCCCTGTGACCGCACGTAGGTGTCTGTGCACACATTATTTGTATGTGCTCGAGCCTGTGTCCTTGTGTGTTTGCATGCGCCTGCATGCATATGCATGCTGTATATCACTGCATGTGCGTGCGTGCATGTGTTTGTGTTCACATATTGTATGCCTATGCTACTGCATGAACATTATTAGATCTATTTGTATTGTTTACTTGTCCACAGTATGTTGTTTAGATATATGCTAGGTTTGATGTTTTACCTGGTATCCTAGTTACCTTGTAGTGCATGTTTTTCTTTGCACTCTATCTACTTGACCGCTTACCCTATTGTTGGTTGACCAGGGCAGGGTTCATACCATGAACCCCAATCTTGCACTTTGACACTCTGGACATGAGCATCTGTTAATTGTAAATGTACGTACATTTTGTGTTCAGGGAGTACCTAGCCCCTGCCTCTGGCTTCCAGAGTCTTCAGTTTCGTCTCCTGGAAAACAAGATCGGAGTCCCAGACAACCTGAGAGTTCCCTACAACAGACGTCATTACAAAGACAACTTCAAAGGTCATGACAGTGAGATACTATCAGCCACAGAGCAGGAACCTCCTCTACTGAAACTCGTAGAGGTACAGTAGGTCACATTAATGCAAGTCTTTATTCTGAACCATAAATATCTCAAGGGCTGAAAACACATGCATTGTTTTGGTTTTACTTCTGCTTTCTATTTTGGTAAACAGTTTGTGTGAATGATGAATATAAGCTTTGTATAAGTTACTCTGGATAAGACTGTCCACACAAGTCAGAAACACCTTATTTGCCAAACAAATGTACAGGAATTCCGATGTAAAACTAATTTACCTAGCCACACATAACCTTACACACTGTACTTTTATATACATCATATACATTGTTTACATCGTTATAATGTTGGGGAGCTGAGAAACAATTAATTTGTACCAAGTTTGTCTGAAATATCGGCAATTGTAAATACATAATTATGAAAAATATAATTATATCTATTTTCAGTTTCATGCAAACACAATCTGTAGGAATAATATTCTTGATTGAAAAGCAGATGGTGACATGTCTGCCTGTTTATTATTGTTATTATTATTATTAATAATAATAGTTCTGCTACAGTGTCTGGGGTGCCAAACCAAAATACATTTTACTCTATATTCTCTATTGTACAGTAACAATAGCGACCACCATGTAGGCTACCTTGTAGATTGACTAAAGCCTGGTTGTTGTTGTTGTTCTTGTTGTTAGGAGTGGCTGGAGAGAACTCCTGGCCTTGAGGAAGATGGCTTCAACTTCTGGCAGAAACTGGAAGTCAACATTATGTATGGCTTGCAACAAGAGAAGGAGAGAATCGAGGTAAATTGACTTTCTTTTCCCTTCATATGTAGTTTGTGTGCAGAGAAATGAAATGACTGACAGATACTGTGTTTTATTTATTGTTGCTGTTGTCAATTCTGACAGAAAATTACTGACTCTGAAGAGAAGCAGGAGCTGACAGATGAACTGGTCAAGCAGAAAGAGACTTTCTCTTCGCTCTTTGACGAAAAACGTCATGAACATCTCCTGAGTAAAGGTGCGAGAATCCGGAGTCAGGTTAAATTCTGAAATTGGAAAGTTTCTCCAAAATGAGAACTTCTCCATTTGAGGAAAATGACAGCTACTCCAAGAGAAATGAAGTAAATTTGTGGTTTACTATAAAATTAGTTCAGTGTTATTATGCTTAAAATTGTCAGCTTCACCAAAATTCTGGCTTCTCAAAAGTCAAAGAAAAAGCTAAAAAATACAATTATGTGGGTGAACTGTCAAAATAAAATAAAAAAGTATCTGACAAGGTCTTAAATACTTTTTTTCTGTGACTTCCTTTTAACAATTGATGATTTTTTTCTTTTGACACCACTATATACTACAGTAAAAAAAAAGATTGGTGCCATGCAATAGTATTTTTTTGAACAATATAAGTTTGTAATAGCTTGTGATTTCACGTGAACAATTTATTTCCTGTGTGTGCAGGTGAGAGGCGTCTGTCATACAAGGCTCTCCAAGGAGCTCTGATGATCTATTTCTACAGGTATGAGGGGTTCAAACCAAAACGTTTACTGAAAATGCATGTTTATTCAGCAACATCCTGCATCACACACACACACACACACACACACACACACACACACACACACACACACACACAGACACACACACACACACACACACACACACACACACACACACACACACACACACACACACACACACACACACACACACACACACACACACACACACACACACACACACACACACACACACACACACACACACACACACACACACACACAACCTCTACTGTATCTGTTGATGTCATTCATTCACTTCCCTGGCCCAGAACTTCCCAGCTGGCATGAGTATTAGAACCAGCAACCTTTAAGTTTCCTCCGCCGTCTCCCACAGTGCAATAGCCTTACAGTGTACACCTTCTGTTTTCCTTCAGAGAGGAGCCCAGGTTTCAGGTTCCATTCCAGCTGCTTCATGCTCTCATGGACATTGATACCCTGATGACTAAATGGAGATGTAAGTCACTGCTGTCAGCACACACACTCAATCCTCATCACAAGCTGCTTATACTGTACCAACCAGTGGACAAGACATATTACTGTATGTACATACAGTATGTACAATCCATTTTATGCCAGACAGCAGCAGTGTTTGGGGATTTATGGAGAGTGCCGTAGCAAACGCCATAAATCCCTCTGGCAGACAAGTCACACAATTTATACCACATCTAGATGTTTTTCTTCACCTGGAACATGAGATTATATATATTTTTC
This sequence comes from Gymnoscopelus microlampas, assembly GCF_963454915.1. Taxonomy (NCBI): domain Eukaryota; kingdom Metazoa; phylum Chordata; class Actinopteri; order Myctophiformes; family Myctophidae; genus Gymnoscopelus; species Gymnoscopelus microlampas. The sequence continues at coordinate 14,970,462 of NC_139955.1, read as the reverse complement.
CAATAAAGTTGTTTATTGATTTTGAGAACTTACACAAATGAGATTCACATTGTTAGACAGTACATCAATAACATGTTTTATAAACTTCAACTCAACTCAAATTCAACTTTATTATCATATCACAGGTTTGTGGGTGAAATATTTTTTGTACAAGCTCCATTTGCAGTTTTCAGGAAAGGGAAAAAGAATAGAGGTAGAAAGAAACAACAAGGAAAACATGTCAGATATTCAAATATTCCTGATATGAGTAAAGTGAAATATGCATATACAAGCAGGTCAGATATTCCTGATATGAGTAAAATGAATAACAGCGAATAACAGCAAAACGATGTGTTGTAGACAGAATTCTTCATACACTCTTAAACTTTCCATCTCACAATGGTGTCTCTTTCCAACTAGAACTAATCTTCTGATCATGAACAACGTTGTTAGCTTGAAGATCTGTTCTTGTCAGCAAGCGACAGCTTCGTGCTATGGATTATAAATTTAGCTACAGAATACATTGCAAATGTGCAATACATTCTAATGATCCTGGAATGATTCCCTGGCTATTGTAGAGGAAAAGATCAACCCCCAAAACTGATTCTAAGAGGTTTTGTAATGTTTCTTTTTCTTGTTTTAGACAATCATGTGTGCATGGTGCATCGTATGATCGGCAGCAAAGCAGGCACAGGGGGCTCATCTGGGTACCACTACCTGAGGTCTACCGTCAGGTAAACATCATCATCATCATCATCATCACAGTTGAAGCTGTTGAATGGTCAATTCACACTAGGTTGTACAGCACATTTGAAAAGGGTGTCTACATGGCATCTCAGTCTTTAGACAATTTGCCAAACAGTACTTAATAACTTTTAAGAAAAGAATCATGGGCAAAATGTTATTACTTTTTTATTTTCTACTGAAACTAAAAGCTACTTTTCCCTACTTTCCCCCCGCAATGCTGATTATTTAATCATAAATTGACAGTTTTTTGTTCTTCCATTCCAGTGATCGCTACAAGGTGTTTGTGGATCTCTTTAATCTGGCTACGTTCCTGATCCCTCGTAGCTGGGTGCCAAAGCTGAACCCCAACATTCACACCTTCCTGTACACGGCAGAGTTTGACAGTTCATACTGTAGTAGTGATGACTCCGACTCCTGAGTCTTCACATAAAGATGTCTTCTTCTCTCTGGCGTCAGTCCTCTGAACACTGATTGACTCGCGTGGCAAGCAGGTCGATTGAAGCATTTTGTTGAGTAGCAAGAACTAAGCCTACATTTAACTAATGTTTTAATCTCAACATGATAGACCTGAACGCATGGGTCCATGGGAAGGCAAATGTATAGTCTGTCATCTTCTCCTCTCCCTGATGCTTGTGAGGATTGGGTCAAAGAAAGGAAGTCATGCACAATGTCTCACCAACACCAACATGTAAAATGGGACAATTTGCACATTATAAAATATGCATGGTATGTACATATTGTTTATATAATTTAGTAATAAACTATAGGCTACTGTTTGTATAGTATACTATATGGTGTTGTAATGTTGTATTGTATTTATGCAGTGATCAACAAGTAATCTCTGTATAGAAAAATCAATTGTAGTTTGTCCCTATCTTGTATTATTTACCAAGTAAGTGTGTTTTTGTACGGTGCATTTATTGATGCTGTATTTTTGTATGTATGTGTGGGGGGATCAATTCTGACCACGATACTGTATATGCTGCCATTGTTCCTATAAAGACTCCATTAAAGTGACATGAAGGTAAATGACTAAATTATTGCAACAATACACAAAACAGCAAGTACTGTAGTTAAAGGAACACAACCGCCACAGAATCTGCTACACCTGTCAAAAACAAGGAAAGCAATCAATTATTATGTTTACTTTTTTATTAATGTTCTCATTATAAGACTGTTGAGAATCATATATTCATATATTTTAGATTAGCTACATTTATATTAGTAGTCCTTAATAAACACTTTAACACATACTGCTTACTGGGGCTTTAATATGGGTACGATACACGTTCATACCGTCTTCATACTTGCATACATTCATATTAAAATGTACTACTTCATAGATACGTACACAAAATGCACACATCTAGAACATATAATAGACGAATGCATAAAGAAAATGACACTTACCACAGATATTCCCTCCTATTTTTATGTAAACATAGCCGTTGTTTCCCCAGCTAGTTCCCCATGAGTTCTGGACAATCCAGTATGGAATATCGCCTTAGATACAACACACAACACAACACCACAAGCAAGGTTTTAGTTATTCATAAGCTTCCACAGCTATCACTGTGCAAATGTGTGTAATGCATCATGCATGAATGTTAACTGTACTTTTGTATAATGTTTTTTATCATATGCCATGGTATACACATTTTCTTTAGTCCGAATATAGTATCTACCTGTGTGAATTTATACATGTGTGCTGTCTTTGTATCTTGGTTGTGTTGTGTACCTTTAAGACAGGAGTTTAGTTGGGTTCATTTGTTGAAATAAGACAGGTCTGTGAGTAGGATGCAGCCTGTTGTGTTAACCCATTAAGACCTGAGGGTGTGTGTGTGTGTGTGTGTGTGTGTGTGTGTGTGTGTGTGTGTGTGTGTGTGTGTGTGTGTGTGTGTGTGTGTGTGTGTGTGTGTGTGTGTGTGTGTGTGTGTGTGTGTGTGTGTGTGTGTGTGTGTGTGTGTTCATAGATAAACACCCAGGGCATGTGTACTCACACATTGTGCCAAATGATTTAATAATTCATTAAAATTGGAAAATGTAAAAATTTGCCAACGTCTTTATTTATCCAGTACAGTTAAACAATGCCCGGAGGAACTGCGGTCAACTTGTTTTATTCTTCAAACACGTCTAAACAGGTGAGTCAGTTGAGGTGACGATCCACTGCGTTCAAATAAACTGGATATTAGCAACAAAACATTTTATATCTAAATAATTAAAGATTTTTGCTTTGTTAAGAAGAAAATATCACCCAATGTTTGAGGCCTTGAGCGCTACCAAAGAGCTTGTTATCTTCCAAAGGATCCTGAAGATGGAGCTGCCAGGTAAGTGGAGAACAGGATGTGGTGAGAGAGGACATGCAGGTGGCGAGAGCGATTGAGGAAGACGCAGAGAACAGAAGCAGATGGAAACAGATGATCCGCTGCCCTGATGGGAATTAGCCTAAAGAAGAAGGTCTTCCAAACAGTTGTCTGCTGCTTATCACCCAAAGCTTTAAAATGATATCTCAGACATATCAGTAATGTGTCCTATTAAAATGTAATATTATTATCATTTTATTTCAGCCCACAACCTTGTCTTCATCTGCCCTATCCATTTAAACGTGGTCAATGAAGAAAACATGCTCTACTGTGCTAAACATGTGCTAAACATGCTCTGTTAATGTGTTTGTTCATGTTTAACATGCTTTGTAAAACATTCCTAAAATATCTATAAATCCTTTGTACATGTTATTATGTGCCCTACAGTGAAGACAGTTCATCATTTATGACTGTCTGTTAATGTGGACTTTCTCCTTACCTGTTGCAAACTACCTGGCTTTCATGAATGCAGACACCAAACAATTACTAGAATTATCATTCATGTTAAGCAAATGATGCGTAAGACATTCGTAAAGAGTATGTAAACCATTTGTGGTGTTAGGGACCAAAAAAGTCACTACAAAGTACTACCAATCAACTCTAAATTGCCTGAAACGTACTCCTAACAGGTTTTTGGGGGGACGATTTTGGCCTCCACACTCCACACGTGATTATTTCGGATTTAACTTTCGTTTCGGTGGTGACCAACTTTCGTTTCGGTAGTTTGATTACAAAATGTAAGTTGTGTAAAAAATAATCTGACTATACTAAGTTGTTATTTGTTTGTTTAAGTCAGGCTATACTCTACTCAGAGTCATAAGTTTACAAAATGTACTAAAGTACAGTGAACGTCTGTGCGGTTTGTCTTCATCACTGAAAATAACATACATGTAAACTGATGTCATGTGCAGTTGGGGTGAAGAAACACAACCATTTCACTCCTAATAATACCTATTTGATTTGACATCCTGACTTGCTGCTGTAGCTGAGGCTTGAACCTGTTACCTGCGGCTCACTAGTCAGTGACTCTATCCATTCACCTACAGCTGTTTCCTTGGAATCTGCGGTTCTGAAACGTTTTGTTGTCAACCCCCCAAATTGACATGTATTTGGGCAGTGGACCCCAATGTGAAAAGATGTAGTGTCAGGGCCCCCCATGAAAAAGATTTATATTTATGCTGTAACACATTTTTTTTTAAGTTATTTGTCTTGTTTGTTGTTCAAGTCAAAGCACCAGGAAGGCTGTACTTGTCAGCCATCTGTTAGCTCAATGGGTTGAGACGCAGTATTCATGATCCAGAGGCCATGAGTTCAAATCCCATTGATGTCTTTTCTATGATTCTTTCCTTTGCAGACTGGCTTCCAGAAGATCAACTGAAAACTACCAGGAAGGCTATATTTGTCATCCAACTGTTAGCTCAATGGGTTGAGACGCAGTATCCATGATCCAGAGGCCATGAGTTCAAATCCCATTGATGTCTTTTCTATGATTCTTTCCTTTGCAGACTGGCTTCCAGAAGATCAACTGAAAACTACCAGGAAGGCTGTACTTGTCAGCCATCTGTTAGCTCAATGGGTTGAGACGCAGTATTCATGATCCAGAGGCCATGAGTTCAAATCCCATTGATGTCTTTCCTATGATTCTTTCCTTTGCAGACTGGCTTCCAGAAGATCAACTGAAAACTACCAGGAAGGCTGTACTTGTCAGCCATCTGTTAGCTCAATGGGTTGAGACGCAGTATTCAAGATCCAGAGGCCATGAGTTCAAATCCCATTGATGTCTTTCCTATGATTCTTTCCTTTGCAGACTGGCTTCCAGAAGATCAACTGAAAACTACCAGGAAGGCTGTACTTGTCAGCCATCTGTTAACTCAATGGGTTGAGACGCAGTATACATGATCCGGAGGCCATGAGTTCAAATCCCACTGGTGTCTTTACTGTGATGCTTCCCTTTGCAGACTAACTTCTAGAAAAACAAGTTAAAACCACCAGAAAACCTGTAACTCTCAGCCAACAGCATAGCTCAACTGGTAGAGCGTCTGTCCAATAACATGACTTGACTTGAGTGGGTTCAATTCCCACTCGAGTCAAGTGTCCCCGGTAACTTGGGGCAACGGATAAATTGACTGATATCCTTAGTGATGCTTCCCTTTGCAGACTAACTTCTAGAAAAACAAGTTAAAGCTACTAGGAAACCTGTAACTCTCAGCCAACAGCATAGCTCAACTGGTAGAGCGTCTGTCCAATAACATGACTTGACTTGACTTGAGTGTGTTCGATTCCCACTCGAGTCAAGTGTCCCCGGTAACTTGGGGCAACGGATAAATTGACTGATATCCTTAGTGATGCTTCCCTTTGCAGACTAACTTCTAGAAAAACAAGTTAAAACCACCAGGAAACCTGTAACTCTCAGCCTACAGCATAGCTTAACTGGTAGAGCGTCTGTCCAATAACATGACTTGACTTGACTTGAGTGGGTTCGATTCCCACTTGAGTCAAGTGTCCCCGGTATCTTGGGGCAACGGATAAATTGACTGATATCCTTAGTGATGCTTCCCTTTGCAGACTAACTTCTAGAAAAACAAGTTAAAGCTACTAGGAAACCTGTAACTCTCAGCCAACAGCATAGCTCAACTGGTAGAGCGTCTGTCCAATAACATGACTTGACTTGACTTGAGTGTGTTCGATTCCCACTCGAGTCAAGTGTCCCCGGTAACTTGGGGCAACGGATAAATTGACTGATATCCTTAGTGATGCTTCCCTTTGCAGACTAACTTCTAGAAAAACAAGTTAAAACCACCAGGAAACCTGTAACTCTCAGCCTACAGCATAGCTTAACTGGTAGAGCGTCTGTCCAATAACATGACTTGACTTGACTTGAGTGGGTTCGATTCCCACTTGAGTCAAGTGTCCCCGGTATCTTGGGGCAACGGATAAATTGACTGATATCCTTAGTGATGCTTCCCTTTGCAGACTAACTTCTAGAAAAACAAGTTAAAACCACCAGGAAACCTGTAACTCTCAGCCAACAGCATAGCTCGACTAGTAGAGCGTCTGTCCAATAACATGACTTGACTTGACTTGACTTGAGTGGGTTCGATTCCCACTCGAGTCAAGTGTCCCAGGTAACTTGGGGCAACGGATAAATCCCACTCAAAACGGATAAACCCACTCAAGTCAAGTCATGTTATTGGACAGACGCTCTACCAGTTGAGCTATGCTGTTGGCTGAGAGTTACAGGTTTTCTGGTGGTTTTAACTTGTTTTTCTAGAAGTTAGTCTGCAAAGGGAAGCATCACAGTAAAGACACCAGTGGGATTTGAACTCATGGCCTCCGGATCATGTATACTGCGTCTCAACCCATTGAGTTAACAGATGGCTGACAAGTACAGCCTTCCTGGTAGTTTTCAGTTGATCTTCTGGAAGCCAGTCTGCAAAGGAAAGAATCATAGGAAAGACATCAATGGGATTTGAACTCATGGCCTCTGGATCTTGAATACTGCGTCTCAACCCATTGAGCTAACAGATGGCTGACAAGTACAGCCTTCCTGGTAGTTTTCAGTTGATCTTCTGGAAGCCAGTCTGCAAAGGAAAGAATCATAGGAAAGACATCAATGGGATTTGAACTCATGGCCTCTGGATCATGAATACTGCGTCTCAACCCATTGAGCTAACAGATGGCTGACAAGTACAGCCTTCCTGGTAGTTTTCAGTTGATCTTCTGGAAGCCAGTCTGCAAAGGAAAGAATCATAGAAAAGACATCAATGGGATTTGAACTCATGGCCTCTGGATCATGGATACTGCGTCTCAACCCATTGAGCTAACAGTTGGATGACAAATATAGCCTTCCTGGTAGTTTTCAGTTGATCTTCTGGAAGCCAGTCTGCAAAGGAAAGAATCATAGAAAAGACATCAATGGGATTTGAACTCATGGCCTCTGGATCATGAATACTGCGTCTCAACCCATTGAGCTAACAGATGGCTGACAAGTACAGCCTTCCTGGTGCTTTGACTTGAACAACAAACAAGACAAATAACTTAAAAAAAAATGTGTTACAGCATAAATATAAATCTTTTTCATGGGGGGCCCTGACACTACATCTTTTCACATTGGGGTCCACTGCCCAAATACATGTCAATTTGGGGGGTTGACAACAAAACGTTTCAGAACCGCAGATTCCAAGGAAACAGCTGTAGGTGAATGGATAGAGTCACTGACTAGTGAGCCGCAGGTAACAGGTTCAAGCCTCAGCTACAGCAGCAAGTCAGGATGTCAAATCAAATAGGTATTATTAGGAGTGAAATGGTTGTGTTTCTTCACCCCAACTGCACATGACATCAGTTTACATGTATGTTATTTTCAGTGATGAAGACAAACCGCACAGACGTTCACTGTACTTTAGTACATTTTGTAAACTTATGACTCTGAGTAGAGTATAGCCTGACTTAAACAAACAAATAACAACTTAGTATAGTCAGATTATTTTTTACACAACTTACATTTTGTAATCAAACTACCGAAACGAAAGTTGGTCACCACCGAAACGAAAGTTAAATCCGAAATAATCACGTGTGGAGTGTGGAGGCCAAAATCGTCCCCCCAAAAACCTGTTAGGAGTACGTTTCAGGCAATTTAGAGTTGATTGGTAGTACTTTGTAGTGACTTTTTTGGTCCCTAACACCACAAATGGTTTACATACTCTTTACGAATGTCTTACGCATCATTTGCTTAACATGAATGATAATTCTAGTAATTGTTTGGTGTCTGCATTCATGAAAGCCAGGTAGTTTGCAACAGGTAAGGAGAAAGTCCACATTAACAGACAGTCATAAATGATGAACTGTCTTTACTTTACTGTAGGGCACATAATAACATGTACAAAGGATTTATAGATATTTTAGGAATGTTTTACAAAGCATGTTAAACATGAACAAACACATTAACAGACAGTTGTAAATGATGAACTGTCTTCACTTTACTATAGGGCACATAATAACATGTACTAAGGATTTATAGATACTTTAGGAATGTTTAACAAAGCATATGTTAAACATGAACAAGCTACCAATAGCTTGTATATATTATGTAACATCAGTTACAAATGATTTAATAATCATTTACAGATGTATTATACATGGCTTATTCATGAATAGTTACTAATACCTTTATAGATGATTTGTAACCGTAGTTATAAAGGTTTTAGTAATCATTTACGAATGTCAATAAACAGGTTGTTAATGATTTGTTAATAGTCTACAAACTGCTTATAAACGTCTATAAATGCTTTAGAATGGGTCGTTACAAATGATTTAATAATCATTTACAGATGTATTATACATGGCTTATTCATGAATAGTTACTAATACCTTTATAGATGATTTGTAACCGTAGTTATAAAGGTTTTAGTAATAATTTACGAATGTCAATAAACAGGTTGTTAATGATTTGTTAATAGTCTACAAACTGCTTATAAACGTTTATAAATGCTTTAGAATGGGTCGTTACAAATGATTTAATAATCTTTTACAGATGTATATAAATGGCTTATTCATGAATAGTTCACTACTTACTAATACTTTACAAATGATTTGTAACTGTAGTTATAAAGGTTTTAGTAATCATTTACGAATGTCAACAAACAGGTTGTTAATGATTTGTTAATAGTTTACAAACTACTTATAAACGTTTATAAATGCTTTATAACGGGTCATTATTGTAAAGTGCTACCAAAATTGCTTTGCTTATTATGTAAATGTATTAAGCTCCTCCCACTGGAGGCGGGCTTTACCCATGCTCCTCCCCCTCCTACCGGAGCTAAAAGAGGGCGTGAAGAGGGAGGCGGGCTGATTCCACGCTCCTCGCCTTAAAAAGAGCAAAGATAGAGATTTACCAGGACCAAGATTCAAACCCCCAACCTTCCACCTGCGAGGCCTCTCCTTCTCTCTTGCGCCACCAGGCTTTTCACACTAATTAGAAACTGGAGGTAATATTTGAAGTTTAAGGGAGAGGTGGCAGGTGAAAAGTTTACAAAGTCTACAGCAAACACCTCTCCCCCTGACAGAATGACTGAATCTACTAGATTCACTGATGATCAGGGTTCATTATGACACAACCTTTTTGAGTTTTCGGTTATTGTTAAAAAACATCTGTTGGAAAAAAAAATCAACAGATGGTTGCAGAGCAAACAGAGGGATGTTTAATGTTATCAAAACACATATATTCGTTATTGTCATATCTTAAAAGTCATTTATCAATTTCAGAAGACCAAAACTATCAGTTTTAATGTGTGAACCTGGCTTAGAGTTAGAATAAGAGCAATACACTTAAACACAGAATTGATTATGAATACTAGAAAAAGTGCTCCTCGGAGCACAGGTCTCCGCCAGGTCAGGTAGGATAGTGTGGAGGAGCAATGTTTGGAATTCGCCAATCAGGCTGGAATGTGAAAAATCAGGCGGATCGGACGGATCCGTCTTGATCAGTTGACTATTAATAGAGATCATGCTTACTGATTTGCGTGATGTTTGGATAAAATCTGAAGTAGTAATATAAAAAAATGAGTTTTATATAAGTTGGCCTCCTGGTGGCGCTATAATAGGGTAATGTTGAAAGGGTGGCATTTGTTTGTCAACGTAGTGCAAATGTGCGTGCGAAGTTTCACCGCAATGGGACGCTGCGTTCATGATCTGCAACATTTTGTTCAAAACGGGCCACTCCTGCAATCTTAGCCAATCAGGATGGAATATGAAAAATCGAACAGATCCGTCTTGATCACATGACTATAGAGATCATGTCTACCGATTTGCGTGAAATTTGGATAAAATGTGAAGGAGTAATATCAAAAATATGTTTTATATAAGTTGGCCTCCTGGTGGCGCTATAAAAGGCAGATGAGAAAAATGCAGGGCAAAGGTTTTTCCCTGACCTCTAGGGAGTGCACATACAAAGTTTTACACAGATCGGTGCAATTATAGGTAAAAACAGCAATCGGCATGTTATAGCGCCACCATGAGGCTGATTTGAACATGTTCAAGTGGCATGTCTTCCTCGGCATAGTGGGAATGTGTGTGCAAAATTTCACGGAAATTGCAAGCTGTGGTCATGATTTGAGGCATTTCGTTCAAAACGGAGCACTCGTGTAAACTTTGGAAGCCTTTTTTAGCCAATCAGGATGGAATATGAAAAATCTGAAAGACAAGTTTCGTGTAATGATTATATAGATACTGTGTACCGATTCGCGTGACGTTTGGGCAAAATCTGTAGGAGTACTGTCAAAAAATGTGTTTTGCAAAAAGCGGCCTCCTGGTGGCGCTATAACAGGCCCATGTAATAAAAATTGGGGCAAAGGTTCTGAATTGGCATCCAGGGAGTGTGTGTGCACAGTTTCGCTGCGATCAAGCCAACGGTGCCGGAGATTACCTGTTCACAGACGGACACACGGACGGACACACACACACACACACACACACACACGGACGGACGGACGGACGGACAGGGTGCAAAACATACTCTCTCGCCATGCCTTACGACCTGAAGGAGACAACAAAGCTGTTAAATGTTGGTGGTTAATAATAATGTTTACTGGCTTGCAAGTGTGGAGAGCTAGTCTGACACTCAGCCTGAATTTTCATTTCGTTTCACTCCATATTCAGTCTGAAAGCCCTCTCAATGCAGCCGATTGCTGAGATGGGGGCGTGGCCAAAAACTCTTTGGCGATTGGTTCATACTGGAGTATCCCGATCCCGATTCGTCGTATAGATTTTCAACCGAGGCTGAGACCTCCTATGAGAGCGTCACCAGACCAGAATCGCCTGAACATATTTTTTTAATGGGCATGGCTAGCGATTCACGGGCTGGAGCCAGGCTAGTGGAGAGCTGGAGTTTCATCTGAACTGAACCAAACCTACACCTGGAGTCTGTCTCACACCTGAGCTCTATTTATACCTAATTAATCACTGCTCACCACGCCTAGAGCCCACACACACACACACACACACACACGACTATTCAATGCCACTTTTGCCATTTTTGGGTGGTGCCAGCCACTCCTACACTTGACCGTGTGTGTGGGTCTGTCCGTCCGTCCATCCATCCGTCCGTTTGAGCACAGCCTCAACAGCTGCAGCTGATTGCAACACAAGGATGCAACCAGTTACACTAATTCAAAGGCACCACTCTCTTCACACTGGGTGTGATTTTTAACCTTGGGCTCAAAGCCGAAAAATAGCAGATCCACAAGCTCACAACAAGCTTACAGATCTAAGTGTAAATCATGCTGTTTAACTCTAATTCCAACCCCTACACCGAACCTCTAAAAGTCTGATCCTAATCCTAACAGGAATGTTTACAGGGGGAAAAGGAAGTCTGGTCCTGTAGCATATCAGCTGCAGCTCAACAACATAAACAGCACGCCCTGGAGATAGGGAGGTACTAAACTTAAAGAAAAAGGTGGAACTATGCCCACTAGAGGCAGTAAAGCAAAATAAGGAAGATGTTCCATTACAAGTACCATGCATGTTGTACTTGACATCATGAAGTGAACACAGCAAATGCTTTGGACACAGACAGCTGCTTTTCTATGAACTGCTCAAAAAAAGTTCGGAAACTTAACTTCAGTCAATTATATCTCCCCTTTAATAATACCAATTGGTATTGTGTTTTATATCATTTTTATCGTTGATTAGTCACCTTTACAACAAGGTATAGCTTGTAAGGATCGGGCATTCGTGGAATGAGCAACACAGCTAAACGCGTGGGTAGCGCCTCCAAACAATTTGCCAAAATCTACCAATATGCTTCTGTTGGTAATCGCTCTTCTTTTGAGCAACCTGCCAGCACACACCTGCTAGCAGGGTGTGTGACTGGCACCTGACCATGGGGTCTGCACCTTTGTTGAGTTTGTTTTGATGCTCCAAGCAGCAACACTGCCACCATGGAAAGATGCCAATGTTGTCCCTTCAGGATAAGGCTCATGAAATAGGGAAATGAAGCTGGTGTTCCGTTACGCAGATTACAGGTGTGTGACTGGCACCTGAGCATGGGCCCTGCAACTTGACATCTGTCTTTGGTACCGTTGTGCAAATCTTGCCTGTAAATCTATGGTTCCTCAGTGAAGCGAGGGGTCTTGGGTTGTTGTCTTCCTTGTTGACTTCACCAGTCTCACAGAACTTGGTCCTATGTTTGGAAATGGTACCAGGGCTGACACCAAATAATGCTGTCACTCTGCATAACGGAACACCAGCTTCACTTGCCCTATTGCACGGGCCTTATCCTGAAGGGACAAACATGGCATCTTTCCATGGGGGCAGTGTTGCTGCTTGGAGCTCACAAAAACTCAACAGAATCCATGTTCAGGTACCAGTCACTCACCTGTGAGGCAGTCACACACCTGTGACTACTGGCACACACCTCTCAGCAGGTGTATGCTGGCAGGTTGCTCAAAAGAAGAGCGATTACTAACAGAAGCATATTGGGTGATTTTGGCCATTTTTTTGGAGGCGCTACCCACACCTTCAGCTGTGTTGCTCATTCCACGAATGCCCGATCCTTACAAGCTGTACCTCGCTGTAAAGGTGACTAATCAACGATTAAAATGATATAAAATATAATACCAATTGGTATTATTAAAGGGGAGATATAATTGACCGAAGTTAAGTTTCCGAACTTTTTTTGAGCAGTTTATGTTAAACTTACATGGCCTTCTGTCCAACATTGTAAACAAAAATAAATGAAGTCATTGCATTATGCTGTCTCAATAGCTTTTCTAATTGACATTGTTACCGTGGTTATCAGGTACGTGCACACAGAGACATGAAAGGGGGCTCGAGCCCCTGCCCTTTTACCCGTCCGTAAAAAAGTGCCCTTTCAAGACTGGAGAAAAAAAAAAAGCTCAAAGTGAACTTTCCTCAGGTATCTAGTTTAACGCAACGCAAACACACACTAGGCAAATAAATGCACATCCCACATGTGTTTACAGGGCGGGAGGAGAATTCACCTCGCCTAGTCACTTTCAGCTTTGTGTCCCTATATTTTGGGCATGCGGGAAAAAAATAAACAATAATTAAGAGCAGAAAAACGTTCATCTCTTTAACAGTATCGTTTTTTCCTGTCATAGTACAGTACTGTCAGTCATCTTTCTTGTTGCCATAGCGTAGTATGTTGGAATGCTTTTTGCACCATGAAGGACCCTGTTCTGTCTTCACTTCCTCATTTCTATTCGCTCTCCTATATGAATACACTCTAGAAATGATCTTTAACCACTTAAAGGGATATTTCACTTTCAAAAAAACGTTGGGTCATTTTATCATCTACTCAGGCTTTTGTGAGCCCCAAGACAGTTTTTAAGTTCCTTGATACACTATTTAGATATTTGATATTCATTTTATCAGACACACCCCCTTCCTATACAAACCCATTATAACTTCAAACTACATTTTTAGCATGTTAGATTGATCAAAAACACCCGTCCTTGGTTCTGGTGACTCACCCAGCCCTCCTAATACGCGAGGGGGCCGTGTTTTTTCTATTACTTTTTTCATCTATTTTATTTGATTTTTTTTTATTGTATTTAATTGTTTTCATTTTCCAAAAAAAATATTTTTTTAAAAATGAAAAAAGTTATCGAAATAACACGGCCCCCTCACGTATTAGGAGGGCAGGATGAGTCACCAGAACCAAGGACGGGTGTTTTTGATGAATCTAACATGTTACAAATGGAGTTTGAAGTTATAATGGGTTTGTATAGGAAGGGGGCGTGTCGGAAAAAATGTATATCAAATATCTAAATACTGAATCAAGCAACTTAAAAACGGTCTGGGGGGCTCACAAAAGCCTGAGTAGACGGTAAAATGACGTTTTTTTTTAAATGAAAGTTTTTTTGAAAGTGAAATATCCCTTTAAGCTCTATATACTTCGTCATACAACGAATTGCGAAAATATCCAATCTACAAGCTCACATCGTGTCACAATACGTCATGGTGCTACGTGTTGTGAGCTTGTAGATCAGCTATTTTACTATTTCTGAAAATAATATATAACCATACCCCAAATAGTGAGGTTGAAGGTGGTTAAAGGAGCTGTACGTACCGGTGGTGTCGTATCCAACCACTAGCACGGCGTGGTTGGCCTGCTGACTGGAGCAATGGTGTTGAACGACTCCGCCCATGTAGTCCTGCCAGCTCACAGCGTCCACCGTCACCACCAGGGGGCCTCGCTCCACCAGCTGAGTCTTCATGGCCTCCTCCTGGAGGCTGGACACCAACAACAGAGGGAGTAACGGGGTCAGAGGTCATCAATGGACAATTCAATCAATCAATCAATCAATCATTCTGTAACAAGATGTCTTTCAATCTTTTAATTGACCAATCAATCTATGTATATGTGTATGAATGCATGCGTTAGTGTATGTGTTACACCAGTGGTTCTTAACCAGTGGTCCGGGGACCACCAGTGGTCCTTGAGAGGGTTCCAGGTGGTCCCCAGCTAAATGATGGAGTTGGTAACCAAATGGATAACCCTTATAGATCTTTAGAACTCTTGAGAGTGTAAAATGAAACCAAATGGACACTTACAGGTCCATTTGGTTTCATTTTACGCCCTCAAGAGTTAAATTATTGTTAAACATCTGCATTTCTTAATTAAAGAATTGTTATTTTGATCAACGTTTGCTTGTTATCTCTCCTATGGTACCAACATCAATACAGCATGGAATTGTGGCCAATATTCTAACTCTAGAGTCTAAATCTCATCAAATGGTGGTCCGTGTCTCCAATACTGAATAAATAAAGGACCTTGATATGAAAAGGGTTGAAAACCACTGTTGCATTACTATAACACACTATGCGAGTCCTACAGTATTATGTCAATGTAAGTTGCATTATGTTGTTATGCGTGTCTTTGCAGCAACACAAAATAAAATGCCTTGTGTGAAACTCATTGAAAATAAAGTGCTTCTACAATCTGAGCATGTTTGTTTATGTATATGTACTGTATACGATATACATGCTTATGCCATGTGTGTCATATATCTTGGGTGCCAACTGCCAATATGGGCATCGAGAGTCACGTGTGTTATAGTGTCTGTCTCAATAAAGAAATACCGTAAATACAAACAGGAAGTGACCATCCCTCTCTTCTCTTGGTACAGAGGTTGTGTGAACTGCTGTCATTTGAAAACCTTGTACTGACATGTTTATGCTAGAGTTCAGATATGAACAATGATGCCGCATAACATGTACTGTTGAATTCACATCCCATTATATGCATGGGTCTGTGTACCAGTTGAATATCGTCGCTGTCGGGCAGAAACCTTGTATCTTCATATTTGAACTTTTTTTATAATTTTTTATTAATATAATATAATAATAATATAAGTAATACTCTACCTCGTATTACAAAAGTAATACGAGGTAAAAAAAAGTAAGCAAATGTGCAAGCTTACAATGCTTCGCATCGCGACATGAGCTTGTAGATCTGCCATTTTTGAAACATTGTAAAAGTGGTGTCTGTGTGTTTTATAAATATTGAACAAATGAAAAGTATTAACAAGCTTGTAACTACATAATAACTGCATTTATTTCATTGGCACTCAGTTATTTTTTCCATTTCCTGAAAAGTAACGGTTCTGGACATACAAGGTTTCCACCTGACAGTGAGGATAATAAACAGAGAGCATTTGATTCCGTTCAAAGCTGGACCGGACCCTTTGGGTCTCAACAAGCCTGCCGGGGTCAATGACCTGAGTGTTCATGACATGTGTCTGTTGACACAGTAAACATGAGACAAATAAAACCGCCCTGTGTTCCCTTTTAGTTTATGAACATAGCATGTGTGTGTGTGTGTGTGTGTGTGTGTGTGTGTGTGTGTGTGTGTGTGTGTGTGTGTGTGTGTGTGTGGGTGGGTGGGTGGGTGGGTGGGTGTGTGTGTGTGTGTGTGTGTGTGTGTGTTACCTGAAATCATATGCAGCGAAGTCCTTCAAAACAACCCCACCATGTGATTGAGAATAAAAATGGCAGATACCATTCTGGGCCTTGTAGGGATACTCTGTCTGATACACCAACTTCACGCAGGTCTAAGGATCACGTTTCATACAAACATACTGTACATCACAAATGTACAGGTGTATAACAGTGGGTGACATTCGTTTTTGATTGTTTCAAAGCTAAAATAAAATACTTTTTTTCTACTTTACTGCTGCATTTCAGACCAATTTCCCCTCAGGAATTAATAAAGGCCATATATCTTTTTTAATGTTTAAAAAAAAACTTTTGAGTCCAGACCTGGTTCAGCCATCTCAGGGCGCTGACCGTGGATCCTCCGTTACAGCCGTGGTTCTGGTAGGAGCAGTCCAGTACCTGCTGAACGCTGAGTGGAACCAGATCCCGAGCCGCTGCAGCGTGGACAGACTGCATGGCTCCTACCACACTGAATGCCCAGCAGCTGCCACACTGTGGAACCCAGAAAACACAGCCAGTGGCGTCAGTTCAGCAAAAGCTAGGGTATGGCAGCATGCACGCGACCTCATGCACGCGCGCGCGCAGCGCGCGTGCATGAGGTCACCCCCGCGCGCGTGCAAAGCGCGCGCGCGAAATTTTTGTGCGGTTCTGGGCGGGTTGGGTTCGTTTTTTTCCAGTTTTTGGTTACTTTATTTCGGTTTTAGGGTTAGGATTCGGGTTTGGTTAGGGTTATGTTATTTAATTCTTATTTTTGCCTGATTTTCCCGATTTATTATCAAAAAGGTACTTTTTTTTTTAGGATATGGCAGCTGCAGTAGCCTGCCATACCCAATTGACGCCCCTGAACACAGCGTCTCAGTGCTGTACACCGGTGGTCCTCAAACATTTTTATGTCAAGGACCCCCAAATTGGTACAGTGTGTATATGACATTAAGCGACTTTGAGTACTCAGAAAAGCGCTATATAAATTCCAGGTATTATTATTATTATGACATTTATTTGAAAAGATTATGCGCCACAGACCAGCAAAAGAAAAGATTTGTCAGGATTTATCAACATTTTTGAAAAGCTGAAAAATAAAATAGGGCCAAAGTAAACTGTTCCTCATTTTACTGGGAACCACTTCAAGGACCCCTGGGGGTCCCCAGACGCCACTTTGAGAACCAGTGATGTACACCACTAATCTGATCACATCTCATCATAACATAATTCATAACAGTAATTTACAGTACATCTGTGCTCTTTCACAATACAAACATAGTCAGGTAAGTGTACTGTCAAAAGGTTATTGTGAAATGTCACTTAGGTTTCATTCTCAATTGTATTGTTGGTTAACAACACATTCAGTGATCTACAAGCTGACGACGCGGTGCATTGCATGCATTGCATGCGTGCATTGTGAGGTTGTAGATCGGCAATTTTCAACGAAAAGATTTGGTGTAGAAGGAAAAAGGGAGTACAAACCCCTGGGGGGACCACGGGTCAACTAAGTATATACGTAGGCTTTAAGTGATTAATACATCTACATGTTGCTCATAGCAAAATATAAGATGTCATTGTTCAAACTACTGTATGCAACAAACTAACTAGATTAATAAAAAAAACGTATCATGAGCGACCCTTGGCCTCTATGAAGGCTTACAGTATTTAATTATGTGGCTGTGTGACCTGATCCAAATTCAAATCAATTCCCAGACAAAATAATAAAAGCAAAAAGACCATAATAAAAAGAAAGACAACTCTCATACGGAGTTAAAACCCAAGAAATATCGATTTGTTTTAAGACAGGATTTAAAAACAGTCTAGGGGCTACTCGTTACAGAATTTGAAGGTTACAAATGCAAAGGCGTGATCTCCGCTGTGATTCAACCTTGACCTTGGGACAACCAGAAGCAACTGGTCAGTGGACCTGAGTGACCATAATGGGACGTGTGGTTGTAAAATGTCAGAGAGAGAGGTTGGCGCTAGCCCATTTAATGATTTGTAAGCAAACAATAAAATCCTAAAACGTCCAGGGAGCCAGTGAATGGAGGTCAGTACAGGGTGTAATGTGCTCTTGCTTTGGGTTGACCTGTTAAAAGACAAGCTGCAGCATTCTGGTCCGAGTGCAAGCATGAGAGGGAGGCCTGGCACACATAAACATGAAGAATAGAGATATGAAGATAAAAATGACTTGACCTTCGATAAGAGCCTCGGGCCTCAGTCTGAGGCCAACAGGTTTAAAAATAAACAGCATACTCCATAAATATAAAGAGATATTCCGTCCTTGTGTGTGTGTGTGTGTGTGTGTGTGTGTGTGTGTGTGTGTGTGTGTGTGTGTGTGTGTGTGTGTGTGTGTGTGTGTGTGTGTGTGTGTGTGTGTGTGTGTGTGTGTGTGTGTGTGTGTGTGTGTGTGTGTCTATATAATACATCAGTATCTTCACGTTACAGAGGTTAGTTAGAAGAACCTTTATCTAATACCTTTAACAAATAATCTCTTAAGCAATTACTTTATTACTGTTGTTGTGTTTGTCTGGTTTATTCTTTTGTTTTTAACTCATGCCTGGCTATTCAGCTGTTTTCCTGCACAGCTATTATTTTGTTAGTGTTGTCATCTGTAAGTAAAGAAAAAGGCCGGACACTCGTGGCCACGATGCAGGATTTATTTGGAAACCAACATTTCGACCACGCAAGGCCTTCTTTAGGCAGTGTTGTCATCTGTAAAAGATGTTCTAACTCGGGTTTGAAAAGTGGCATTCAAACTTATTTTTTTTCCCTTTAAATGATTTCTCCATGGACTGTCCCAAAGTACACAACACTAGAAGGTTAACAAAAAACTAAAATGCCCTCTGTGGTTCTTCAACATTACAATGTTAACATGTGTGCTTTGACTTCTAAAATTATTCTGTTCTATTGATTGTTCTTGCAATATGTTTTTGATCAACTTAAATAAATGTATTCTGGTCTAGTTCACATTATAAATCACTATGAGTGGAGGCTGAAGGTTTCACATTTTGGGTTTATTTTAGTGGGCTCATATAGGAATTTTTTGTCTGTGCAATTGCTTTTTTTCTGTCAAAATGATGAAAAATGAGGGTCTCTTTTCTACTGAAAAATGCTTTCAGCAAACCTCTGGGGGAAGAAATCCTCAGAGTGTGGCTCAAAAATAAAACAGAACCCATAGAAAACAGACTGTGTATTTCAAATAATTATTCTAGACTCCTACAGTATTGTGCAGTCAGCCCAGAGGTACTGTTACAGTAAGGGCTCCATGAAGATCGAAATACACAGCCCCCTGACCTGAATCTCGTTCTACTTGAGTAGAACACTTAATATCGGACAGGCTTGAGGGACTAGTTTCAACATAGAAGCTATTCGGAATGCATTCAATTGTGTTCTTAAACCAGTACAGATGCAGGCATAGTATCAGAATGGCATGAGCTTCTATTTGCAGTCAACTGATACGGATTGTTATCTGCTGCCATCTAGTGGTAGTACATCAAGGAGGCATGATTTTAACCCATTCAATCTGGGAACGCATCTACAAAAGTCTTCTGTCTTCTGAAAAACGTATGTTGCTATATCAGTGGTTCTCAAACTTTTTCATGTCAAGGACCCCCATGTATTCGGCCGCCGACCCCATCTCAAAATGTTTTGTTCCACCAGAAGCAAAGATTTGAGTTACAAATGTTCGCTTTAAAAATATATATATTCAAAAATGTGCACAAATTGGATGGGTTAAAGTGATACGTTATCTAATACTTTTCCACATAATGTATTCCTCTTTGTTTAGGAAAAGTTTAAAAACCGGAGGGGACTGCTGATAGATTAGTTAGAATTAAATTACATTAAAGATTGTTTTTTTTGGGGGGTGCCTGGTGGCTCCACATGCTTGTGAGGGGCGAGGATCTGAGTTTGAATCCAACTCTTGTCATGTATTGCGCGACCCCTTTCTCTTTGACCTCATTCTACCATCTATTAAGCAAAAAATTGCACGCAAAAAAACCCTAAAGAAAGTTGATTTGCAGCCCTCAAGAATCAATAGGGTTTATTTGTCACTACTAAACAGGTGTGGTAGGTCCACAATACTGTGCAAACAGCAACTTAAGGACAATAACAACGTTAATAAAGCAAAATTAATAATAACAACGTAAAGATAAAGCCCCATCATATATATATTGATTTTCAAAAATACAGAAAATGGCTTGAAAAACACATTGTCTTGTTATGAGGTTATATATTGACTGTTTTCACAATGTTTGCATGGCACCATTTTACAATGAAGTATAAAACAGGGTTTGTGGTTTATCAGACTAAATCAATTTAGTCGATTATATTACTTTTTTTTGGTGATAATTTGTTGATATATTAAAAATAATTCAATTAACTGAAAAAGTAATTGAGAGAATAATCTCCAAGTAGAAAGTTGATATGTGCAGCCCTTGACCTGAGGCTGTCTACTAGTGATGCGCGGGTTGACCCGTAACCCGCGGGTCAACCCGCGGCGCGGGTGGGTCAAGTCAGAATTTTGGAGGCAATTATGCGGGCTGCGGGTGAGCGGGTCAGCCGCTCTCACACGCAAAAAAAATAAAAAAAATCACATGCTCTTGTTTTGTCTTTATTCCTAATAAGAATAAGAATAATAACAATAAAACAGTTTGAATACACTTGGGGATTATTTTCTAACCATGAATTTCCAGAATTTAAAAAAAATCGCGGGTCGCGGGGCGGGTTGAGCCATAGATTTATATATGGGTTCGCGGGGCGGGTTGAGGCGGGTTGGGTTCCGTCGCGGGGCGGGGCGGGTCATGAAAAAACCCGACCCGCGCATCACTACTGTCTACAGTACCACTTTGTTGAAGGAGCTCACACAATTTTGTTGGAAACTGGAGTCTTGCAGTCTGTAAAGTGCCTCTAGTGTCAGGATTGTGATTTGGGATGTTTTTCAGTCCAAACACGTAGTATTGATCTTAACTTCTGATATCTCATATTCAACAGCAGTTAGTTCTTGAATTATTACCATTTCTTTTCTAATTCCAACAATTATTTTCAGACACATTTAGTTTTCAATAAATATTCAGCAAAGTATTTGTGTAACAATCGTACATTTTTATGTTTTTCAATAAAGTTGGCTTTTTTTTGTTTCGATTACTATTATGATTATGCTTATTATTATTTGACATTATTAGTTGTATTAGTTTTGATGGGTTATTGGTTTATTAGATTATTATTTTTGGGCACCAAGGGCACGCCTCTCTATAGGCCTGGTTAATGGGAAAGGGCATGCACATGGGTGGACAAATGTTTTTTACCAGCACGAGCCAAGAACAATGACCATGAGAAGCTGTTTGCTGTACTATGCACATTTGGGATTAGTAAATATTAAAACTAAAATTCAAGTTGTTGTGAACAATGTGTTCTTTCGCCTGCGAACAAGACAAGTCTCAAGGTGCATCCAGTGGGTTTATTTACTTTAGTGACGGTTTGGATCAAGCCAATGAAACGCCATTACAAAACGAATACAATAAAGAGTCATAATAAATGTTCATAATAAACGTCTGTCCTCTGTGCATCACCAGGCCTTGAGATTTTAACATTACTGTACATGTGAGACATGTTATTGTGATTCTAACTGAAGCTGAAGCTCTACCAAACATCAAGGAGCATCCTTCTGTCCGTCTATTCATCAATCCATCATCTGTTCATGCATTTGTCCATCCATTCATCAATCCATCCATCCATCATTTCTTACAGCTTTCTGATCCTGTACAGGTCCCACCACATTTTGGTCTCTCAAGTCAAAGCGGGCTGGTAGACCATCTCTCCTCAGTCCAGAGTAGACAGAAACTGGTTCAGTGCTGGCCTGCAGGTAGGCAGCTGGGTGGATAAAATTGAGCTTATTTAAGTTTACAGCATATAGGCAATGTGTTAAGACATTAAGATTATTTTTAATTATCAAATTCAAATGAACAGTGTGGTGGAAAAAACATTTGTTTCCCTATATTTTAGCGTGGTGTGTACCGGATGTGATGAAAAAAAGAAAGAAAAAAAAAATTATCATTAGATCCTGTGTTACACCATAACTTGATATGGGTGAGTTATCAAGGCTATTAATATACAATATGCTGGATATTTATATTACCATAATAATGGAACCTAAGGGTCCATTTGGTTCTATGTGTAGTACATTACTGTGTGTTTTTGTATCTTGCTGTCAATAATTCCAGCAGGTTCCGTTCAAATAGTCAGGGTGATAATAGTAGAGTTTAATAAACAATGACTGCGGTTTCTCTGAACTGTCTCTCTTGTTAGCGTCATTATAAAATTCCCAGCACAAATTAAAAACCACAAAGACACAAAAACATTAACATACATTGAGACAATTAACTGTGTCTGTAATACACACATTGATCCCCGGAGGTACATTCTCCCCCTTAATTATGTATTAAGTGTGCTCCATTTCAAATAATGACAACAGAATCTAATGTGAAAATAAAACTTATTTTTAAAGAAAGTATTTATTTTATTTTATTATCAATAATTTCTCTTTACATTGTTAAGCCTACTCTTTAATTTTCTTACCGCAGGAGGATAATAAGCATGGTGAGATTTATAGAACCCCAGACCAGCAGAGTGTGTGTAAAATATTAATTAAAGAAGTATATTTACTTTACTGGAGTACTTCCATTGTTCAATACTTTAACTTCTACTCCACTACATCTCAGATCCAAATATTGTACTTTTACTCCATTACAATAATTTGAAAGCTTTAGTTATGTCAATTTTGGCTATTTGAGCTCAGGTCAGGTCAAAGGCTGCAAATATCAATTTTCAAAGGATTTTCATACATTTAAAAATAACTTGTGAAATGGGACATTCTGCATAATGAGTACTTTTACTTCTGGTACTTGGAGTATATTTTGATGCCAATACTTCTGTACTTTTACTCAAGAAAATATTGAATACTAGACTTTTACTTGTAACAGAGTATTTCTACATTGCATCATTGATACTTTTACTCAGTAAAGAATTTGAGTAAGCCATGCCTACATTTTCCACCACATTTACCTCTGAATTCGTCCTGTGACAGGTCAGAGAACTGGTTGATGCCATACTGGGCAGACTGCCCTGCTGGGAAGGAGTTCAAGTGTTCATGTCTTTTCACTGACTCCTGTGACAAAAAAATACACAATAACACACGCACACAAAAACAATATGATTTGTGGTGGGACGGTGTCGAGCACCAAACATAGCCGAACAAATCGGGCTAAGATTTATAGCTGACTAGGTGTCATGATATTGTGCGGATATCGTTGCGGGGTAGCTAGAATGACGAGGAGGCGTTGTGCAAGTTGCCAACTCAAAACACACTGAGCCCAGATGTATTCCCTTGCCAAAGCAGCACAAAGCTAACCCGAGGTTGAGGGTCACTGGACATGAAACAATAAAGAGGGTGGCTAGCCCAAGGCTAATGATAATGAGGACGTGTGCTGTCTCTTAACTCAGTCCGTCTTTCAACACCCCAGAGCACCCCTTTCCGGCACACATGTAGCCAATGGTCACCAGGCGTATCGACCCGGGACAATTCGACCCAGACAGGTCGACCCGCTTTCGACCCGCTTGGACCCGACAATTCGACCCAAATTCGACCCGGACCGCGAGAGAGAGAGAGAGAGAGAGAGAGAGACAGAGACATAATAATAATAATATGTACATTGATTTACCAAACAATTATTATTTGTCTGTCAGGGTGAAACAAGCCCAAAGGCTTTCAAGCAAGCACAGCCATTGAGATAGACATCTCCTTACCTCAAGCCCTATAGACGGGTTTCATGTTTGTAAACATTGAGAGGATATGACCGCGCAGAGGAGGGGGAAGCCTATAGGTCCGGTAGAGGGCGCCATTACCCGCAGCAGCTCTGGTCAAATGTCCATTCATAAAAGCAATGATCTTCACCGGGTTTAATGAAAGTAGATTAAATTATGCAGTTTGTAATACCTTGTTTACTCAATAAAAATGATTTGTCGAAAGTTGGATCTGTTTGTATATAATAGCAGTATTATGCCTATTATGCCTATAATAGCAGAATTATGGCTGTCTAACTCCCGAACATAACAACAAAGTGAACGGCGCTCGTTTTCGTTTCCCCCGAGCATGCGCAGATTGCGCATTCTGCTCTGTGATGACGTCGCGCGGAAATCTGTCTATTGTCTTCTTGATGTGATAAGGCTTTCAAGCACAGCCATTAGACACCTCCTTACCTCAGCTCTAAATCCTTACAGTGTGTCTATTATCAATTGGTTCAGCCTGGCGATCCTCAATCTGTGTTGTCTGACAATTATTCTTGCACTCACTTTATTCTCCCCTTTTCAGGTAAAGTGCAAAGTTGCCATGTTATAATAAGTTTCTATGAATGCTTTAGCTTCAAGACTGTATTGGTGTGGGACTGTGTTGGTGTTTTTGTTGCACTCGTTACAAAGCTAATGGAGGCTAATGGAAGCTAAAGGGAGCCACCCAGAGGATGTTTACAGAACATCATAAAGTGACGTTCAGTCTACACATTAGCAGCAGCTCAGTCAGTGTTGTCGTATATGAGATGCAAATATTATAATTGGGATTTCATTTATATTGCATATTTCATCTTACTTACATTTTGTTTACAAGGTGAATATGTAGGCTACACAGCATATGACCGTGTCCTTAATCATGTTTAAGGAAGGATAGGCTGTCATAAATGTTTAGCTTCAGCCTATTTCCTTTTGATCACCTCAAACACTGATGGATGTAAGACTTGTATACATGCTTAATGTCCCTTTAAAGTTAAAACTGTATATAGAATGCAGCTATATGCAGAGAAACACAGAGACACTGGCCATCAACAACATCAATCACATTCCTAAGGCTAGCAGCCATCATCAGCACCATCATCCATCCCCATAGCAGAGTATGACCTCTCCTAGGGGTTTTGTGAATAATCACATGAAGTATAAAAGTCTGATATATAAGAAAAGTTATAGTTATAATGGTAATGCCTTTATTGATTGTATGCTGTGCTTTGAATACACTATATTATTTGTATGTGTTATGGAAATGATTATTTTGTCATTCAGTCATAAAGTGACGTTCAGTCTACACATTAGCAGCAGCTCTGTGTTGTCTGACAATTATTCTTGCACTCATTTTATTCTCCCATATAGAACATAGCTCTGTTTACACAATGCTGTACCCTCCTCCAACTGTATATGTTCCCCATCTTAAATCTTGAATATGGAGAATTAGGCATCATATATGAGATGCAAATATTATAATTGGGATTTCATTTATATTGCATATTTTATCTTACTTACATTTTGTTTACAAGGTGAATATGTAGGCTACACAGCATATGACCGTGTCCTTAATCATGACTGAAATAGTGCACATTCGATCAGACTCAGCCTTTTTGTAATATACATTTTATTTCACATTTTTTTGTATATACTACTATTTTTGACATTTTTTTCAATCATTGAAATTGTTTTACACTGCCCTGTTTTGTCAAATAAAATAACAGTTACGTTAATTCATTTCACCTCTTGTGTTGTGTTTAATGATGGCAACTAGTGTAGATCTGCTACTTTCAAATTATTTTAGAGGAGAGGAGGACAAAACAGACAACATTACAATAAGGCATACATTATTATTTCATTTAGAAAAGAAGGTTTACAAAAACACTTCTTAAAAAAATGTATGCAACTGGGGGAGCATGCTTACAATATTTACTCTTAAATATACTATATATATACTCAGGACCTCCCTCACCGTCACCTTGTACCTTGTACTACCCTTACACAGAGATACTACTTCAGACAATTAGACCCGGTCGATTTGGGTCGAGCTGTCACAAATTCGCGGCTGGGCGAATTGTCCTGGGTCGAGACGTCTGGTGACCTAGCCAATACCCAAATCAGTGACGCCTCCCTCAATCAAAGTAACAGGAGTCAGGACATACCCCAGCGTTACAATATGCATCTGATTCTGATACATCATTTAAACATTAACAATTACTGTTCCTACTACTACAAATGAAAACACATTTAAACACAAGGGGAACAGTAGACTACTCCTGCATTGGTTAGCCTTGGATCAAGACTATATAGATGTTTATCGAGTCTGACTTACTTTCGTATGATAGTCTTGGGCTTTACCCCCAAATTGTCACTAGACATCCACGCGGAAAGCCTGTACTTCTCCGTACATGTACAAAAATCATATAAAGTGCTGGCCCTGTAGCCCCGGGTGTAAACTCAACATTCGGAACCTGTATGCACTGTATTAGTCCGTATGTTTCAATAGCTGTGTGTTTTAATCCCGTCTGTGTCGGATTCTGTCGGAAGTTTCCTGTATTCCTCAATGGGCGGTAGTGACGGGGCGCATATGGTGAAAGACGGTATTACACTAAATGTAAACGGGGAGTAAAGGAGGGGGGAAATGGCGTTCAGACACAGATGGGATCAAAACACATATAGATTGAAAAATACGGACTAATACATTGCACAAAGATTCCGAAGTGCAAGTTAACATTTTGGGCGCCTTATATATTGTACATGTTCGGAGAAATACGGGATAGGGCCAGCTATGTTGGAGTGTGATTAAAAACTGAAGAAATTAAAATGCCTGAAATTATTATGCAAATCATATGTGTTCCTTACTTCCTCACTGTAATATTGGGCACACGCCCAATATTACAGTGTTTAATTTGGACACAATTAATCATTTCTGTCTCTCTCCTACCTGGAAATAGACGTGACGATGGTAATACTCCAGACTGTTGAGCTCATTATATGTGCGACTAAACTTCTCTCTGAACGAAACGAAACTATTATCATCTCCAATCACTGAAACGTTCAACTTCTCTAACTGCTCCATCGAACTCGCATTTCGCCAAAACAGAGAGACTGAGACTACAAAGTCTATAAATACAGAGAATCCACCACCCCTCATTTGACAGACAGTTGTGTGCTTTTAATCAACAGTGTTAAAATACAATATACAAGCTGACTTTAAGACATGTCTGTTACGCTGATATTGGTAACCCCAATTGAATTATGAGACTCAAGAGGTCGCTGTGTAGAAGTGAACCTGAAAAGACCGTTGGAAAAGAGACGCTGATCTGGTTTTTGAGGATGTTTATTTACAGTATCAATACTGCAATGTAGAGAAATACTCTGTCACAAGTAAAAGTCCGTAATTCAAAATGTACTTGAGTAAAAGTACAAAAGTATTGGTATCAAATTGTACTTAAAGTACCAAAAGTAGAAAGTACTCATTATGCAGAATGTCCCATTTCACAAGTTTTCAAATATAATTTTAAATATATTTTGAAAATAGCATTTCTATTTTTCAAATGGCCGAAATGTATGTACGGCTGAAGAAGGGTAATGTATGTCTAAGTAACTAGTAACTTTTCAAATAATTGCAGTGGAGTAAAAGTACAATGTTTGCCTCTGGGATGCAGTTGAGCATAAGTAAAAGTACTGAAAATTGGAAATACTCCAGTAAAGTACAAAATACCTCAAAATTGTACTTAAGTAACTAAAGTACTTGAGTACATTTTGTACTTACAGTGAAATTACCAAAACAGCGGAGAAGCCCCTGGGTCTGACTGCAGCCTGCAGGTCGGGGCGGAGCTCATTGTGGGCGGAGTGAAACAGTTGGAACAACGACTTCGATCTGTCACATAATTCGACAGGTTACCCTTTTCTGCGAAACACTGCACGCCAACCAAGGAAATTACCTTTTGACGCAATCATAGCCTTGACGGTGATGCAACAAACGAGGAAACCTTATGACTTTGTTTAAGGTTTAAACAGCTAAAGCTATGAAAACCACAATATTCTGTGGTGAATATACTATAACCTCGAGCCTTTTCTTTGGTTATTTAATTATTATTATTTTTATTTGTAATTGATATATATTATTTTGTTAATAAAACTATAACAAACTAAAAACATAAGGGAAGAGGGACGACAACTGTTTTATTATATTTCCACCAAAATGTGTTTTAAATAATAAAATCAAAGCATGAGTGACAGCTGCACAGAGCAAACACAACCATGAGAGGCTGTGCTTGCATGGTGGTGTGCAAGTGTTTTGGTTAAAACAAACTTTTTTTCTGAAAAGGTTAAAGCTCCATAGTATTAGTTTAGTAACAGGGGTCTCTCCAGCTCTTTAATAAACAGAAAATACATTTTCAGATGGGTTGCCAATTTCATCCAATCAGGAGAGAGTAGGCCTACTCATGTATTATCATACTTCAATTTTACAGTGTTCCAGTTTCAACTCATTTATTTGTGTCCTAGAAAGGTCTAAGCCTATAACACCAGAAATGACCCCCCCCCCCCCCTCCAACTGTTTACTATACGTTTATTGATACTTGTGTTGATGTCTTGTATGTATGTCTTCATGAATTGAATGTATTCATGAATGTATGTCTTGATGAATTGAATACACAGGACCACAATGGAAAAAAGCCCTTATAGGGCTTTTGTGTTATCCTTTTAGCACCATTGTATAATTGTACCACTGTACTATTTGCAAACTGTTAAGTATTCAATCAATCAATCATCACCTCCAATATCACCCAATTAGCCTGTATCCTGTATAACTATAACAAATTGGTATCCCGACATGAACATTTATTTTCTGTTTACTAAGGTGTCGGAGTGACAGGGAGACCCCCGATACTGAACAAACACTATAGCAATGATTACATCAGAATATTGAGCTAAATTACACTTATTTCAACTTTTAACTCTTAAACTACCTTTAAAGCACGTTATTAAACACTGGATGGTGGGCGATGGTGAGGGATGAAGGTGAAGTCAAACGTGTCAAAAATATACTTCACTTAAACCCACTATTCTTAGTAGGCTAAAACGGACTTGAGTTACAACTGTAGGCTATTTGGACCGCTTTTTTCCATTTTCACCAAATCTCTTTGCTAGCCACGCAAGCAACATCTAGCAATATCTATCTGATCGTATTGAACAACGTTAAACTCACCAATATTGCAGTTGTACGGAACTCTTGGATTATCCTCTTTATATCTAACAAGTTTTTGTTTCATAAAAATCCACCGTGTTATGAGCTACTTCCTGTCAATACATTCTGTGCTGGTGATTTGTTTCCTAAGTGTTCCAGTTTGGATATAGCATCTGAGTTGCTTGCAGCTATCTCTTTGCCAGAAATGTCAGATCTGCAAGCTCACAACGCGGCCCAACGCAATGCGCTGTGAGCTTGGAGATCTGCTATTTTTGGCTAATGTTCCACCAGTGCAGTACAGTATATAGAAACAGCATTAAAATATACAATTTTATTTCCATCCAATTACTATCCAAAATTCCAAAAGGTCAAAAACTTTTATTTTGATTGTGAAATCCATATATTTCCTGTTGTTCTGTAGCTTAGCTGTGGCTCACTTGACAGCTTCAGTCAGAGACTAGGAGGAAACAAAAACTAGACTGCCATCTATAGTAGACCAGTGCATTTGAAGCTATAGCTACTATCTGACCCCTACCTCACTGACTGACTGTAACATGTCGGGGGTTAAAATGCCAGACGCGAAAGAAGAATTCTACAGCAAGCCATTTGCGGTGCAGCTGTCTAATATTTATCTGAGCATTCTTGCTCTGTTCTGCTTCAAACTCTTCATAAAGATCTCCCTGAGCATACTCACGCACTTCTACGTGGTCAAAGGGAACCGTAAAGAGGCAGCCAGGATTTCTGCAGAGTTCTATGACCATGGTCAACAACACAGTGAGTATGCAACACCAACTCAAAGACAGGTAGAGGTAGGCCTGAAGTTAAGACATGCCCTTCAGTATATGCCAAAAAATATATTTAACATGAAAAATATACTTTGCTGATACTATCTGAAATATGACATGCATCTCATTTCAGTGTGGGGCTTCAGTGAATAATTACTGTGTAGTTACTGTATCGGTACAGATTTTCACAACACTACTATAGTGCATAATATAATATATTTATTTTTATCTTCAATTGCCCATTATCTGCTGAAATCTACACAGTCAAATCCTCTGTGTTAATTTAACTCTAAGAGTGGACAAACAACTCAACTGAGACCCATGCAGTCAGCTGTGTTTTCTTTCCTCTCTAATTTATTAATAGAACAGGGTTATGAAACCCCCCCCCCCAGCGGCCTACTTTCCATTCTCAACTGTACCTCAAAACAAACACACACACACACACACACACACACACACACACACACCATTTGCTGTTGTCAGGGTCGGGCAGTTTATGGACATTTTCCGGGGAGATCCAGAGAGCAGACGAGAGCCTAATAATTCAAAATGGAAACTCTACAGAATACTAATCAGGTCGGTTCAGGGCATTAGTCACGCTCTTTTAGTTCAGACCTCCCTCGTTCCTCAAACTATGTTTGATGTTTGGAGCTGCAGTGTGATCTCATCCCAAACTGACATCCGTCAGACCGTCATTATCGAGCAGAACAGACTGCATGAATGCAATGGCATCATGAACTGAACAGAGGAAATTGAGCTGGTTTGGTTTCTGTATATTAACTGAGAGGTATGGAAGAAGATGATGATAAAGCTGTATGGAATGCATACGGTGTGATTATGGACATCGACCCAGGTGTGTTTTATTTGTGATGTTTGTGATACACGCTACCATATTTGCATCACACTAACAGCATTTGCAAATTAATTTCCCTTAGTTTGTCTTGTTGGTATGTCATACAAAATGTGTGTAGTCACACATGTTAAATATTTTTTTGTTTGTTTAGTTAAGTTATTTTGTAGTTTACTTTGCTTTATCTAGATAAAAGAGTGTAGAGACACATGCAAGACAAACAGGAGTTACAGGAATCAAAACGTGTAACTCACAAAGAGCATGTGGTCAGAGTTCCAACAGGCTATACCACCATGACAATTTACCAATAATGTGCCAGGACAGTGGTCCGTGACTGAAAACTAAATGAAGAGCATGAAGAAGGTCAATGTGGCAGATTACTTCTATTATATAATCTTCTTAATTTGGACAACGTATGGAAGTTGAGAGGGAGACGGTGTAAGAGAGACATACAGAAAGCTGAGAGGGAGACAGTGTAGGAGAGACAGACAGCTGGAAAGCTGAGAGGGGGACAGTGTAGGAGAGACAGACAGCTGGAAAGCTGAGAGGGGGACAGTGTAGGAGAGACAGACAGAAAGCTGAGAGGGAGACAGTGTAAGCTTGCAGAAAGTCCAAATGGACCAATTCCAATAATCTTTACACCCACCCTTCATTTGGTCTAAATGATCTAAAAATAGGGCCCAGATTAAGAATAAATATAAAAATTCCCCTACAAGATGAAAGCACAGTGTAGCTATTAATGGACAAGGCCATTCTATTTTTTTCTATTTCTATGCTGTCACAGCTCTAAGGGGCCTGTCTGAACGTATTTTGTTATCACACGGGGAGCATCGTCTCTCTTGGATCTGTGGGGATTCACTGAAGGTGGCACAACTCATGTGAAGAGACGCATTTCTACGTGTCGTGTAGAAAAAAGTTCCAACACATTTCAACGGACAACGGTTACAGCAGGCAGGTGTGTGCATGTAAGTTTGACGGAAGTGCGCCCACTGTCAGATTCTCTGTGCCTCCTTACCTGAACGCCTTCCAATGAACAACAAATGAATTAATAGGTGTGTTAGTCGCTTCCATGTTAAAAAGCTTTTGCTGTAGTGTCTACAGCGGTGGTTATGATAGTGGGGTCTGGGGACCCCCAGGGGTCTTTCAGAGGGTAAAATTACTAGTTACTGTAATATAGCATAAAAGCAAAAAAACGTTTTTTTTTAATAAGTTGTGAATAATTAGGAATACTTTAGAAAATATGCAACAAATCTTCTCTTATGGGGTCCCTGGGACATTTTTTTTTCTCCGATGGGGGTCCGTGGCTAAACTCATTTCAATTTAGGGGTCCTTGACATGGAAATGTTAGAGAACCACTGATATATACAGAGCTGTCGTTTCTTTTTCAGGGTCCTGGGCCGACCGCTCGCCTCTGCATGATGCTGCGTGTCAGGGCCGCTTGCTCCCCCTCAAAAACCTCATTCAACAGGTGGGAGCCAGAATCACAACATTCATACATAGAGGCAGAGAATGTGATTAACCCATTAAAACCGGGAACGCGTCTGTGTAACCACTTAAACCATTATTTTATACTTTGGCTATTCAAAAACAGCAGATATACAAGCTCATAGCTAGGCACAGAGTGCCGCGCTATGAGCTTGTAGATCTGCTTTTTTCTTTTTATAAAAAAAGCAAACATTTGTAATTTAAAGGAGACACACCATGATTTTTAAAAAAACACTCAGATATACTCATCCCAAGTCAATTCTCTCAGGCTTATAAAGCACTTTTAGCTGCAATACCAAAACGTCCTGTTGGGCAGAGGGGTGCTACTGAGCAATCCTGTCTGTCAAAATACATGGGCAGAAAGTTTCGTGATGTAAGCAAACATGCCCATTCTGAGATGGCCTGTTCAGACACGCCCATTCTGAAAATCTCTGAAATGAGAATGAATGACTGAATGTTAAAAAAAAATATTTTTTGGGGTACAAGAGACACTGGGGAGCCCAAAAAATACTAAAAAAAGTGAAATTCATGGTGTGTCTCCTTTAAAGCTTTGCTTCTGGGGGGTCTCTGGAACTAAATATTTTGAGATGGGGGTCCGCGGCCAAATACATATAAT
This sequence comes from Gymnoscopelus microlampas, assembly GCF_963454915.1. Lineage (NCBI taxonomy): Eukaryota > Metazoa > Chordata > Actinopteri > Myctophiformes > Myctophidae > Gymnoscopelus > Gymnoscopelus microlampas. The sequence goes on along the minus strand of NC_139955.1, from coordinate 14,937,680 downwards.
TTTGGGTGGTCCTTGACATGAAAAGGTTTGAGTACCACTGATATTATAGCAACATACGTTCTTCAGAAACCCGTTAGGATTTAGAAGACATTTGTAGATGCGTTCCCGGATTGAAAGGGTTATACAAATGACCCCAAGGTCAACAGCGTACCCATGATCACAGTACATTGTTCTGTGTGCTAATGCACGGCAGGTAATGGAAATATCCTTTGGATCAATGACTGTTTCTATACCTCAGGGTCACAATGTGAACGTCATGACCATAGATCATGTGACACCCCTCCATGAGGCCTGTCTGGGAGGCCATGGGATGTGTGTCAGGCTCCTCATCGATGCAGGAGCCAATGTAAGTCCCTGTGTGTGTGTGTGTGTGTGTGTGTGTGTGTGAATACATTACTCTGTTGCTGTAACTTTAACCCATTCAATCCGGCAACACATCTGTGTAATTTTACATTTCTTTGGCTATTCAAAAATAGCAGATATACAAGCTCATAGCGCGGCACGAGTGTAGATCTGTTTTTTTTTTAAACATCTTACATTTTTTTTGTTCTTTGAACATATATATTTTTAAAGCGAACATTTGTAACTCAAATCTTTGCTTCTGGGGGTCCCTGGAACTCAATATTTTGAGATGGGGGTCCACGGCTAAATACATTTTGGGGGTCCTTGACATGAAAAGGTTTGAGAACCACTGATATACAGTAGCAACATAGGTTTTTCAGAAACCTGTTACGATTTATTAGACATTTGTACAGTAGATGCGGATTGAATGGGTTAAAGGTGTTCTTAGTTATTTTGGTGGAATATAACAGGCATATTCACGTTTTGGCCTATAACTCTTGAACTGTATAGGCCAAAACGTGAATCTGCCTGTTACAGAGCCATCATGAGGCTGAAAAATGTAGGGTGGCATTTCTTCCTTGGCCTAGTGGGGATGTGCGTTCAAAGTTTCACAGAAATCGGAGCATTCATGACTATTTACCAATGGACCGAATGCCCCCGCCCCCCAGTTAAAAATCAGTAAAATCACTATAACGATAGAAAGCAATAGAGGATTTTTTTGAACGCTCATCTTTTAACTATTATCATTACAAACTAATAAAATAACCCTTGTTGTAAAAAAAACAAAGTTGTCCTTTAAGGATAATAAAATGTGTCGTTGTCCAGGTCAATGTGTGCACCATTGATGGTGTCACGCCGCTGTTTAATGCCTGTTCAGTGGGCAGCGTATCCTGCACTGAACTCCTCCTGGAGAATGGAGCAAAACCTCAGGCTGCTGTTTACCAGCCATCAGCCATCCATGAAGCCACCAGCAAAGGTATCTTATCTATTGCTCTGGTTCTCAACATGGGGTTCAGGGACCCCCAGGGGATCCCCAGCTAAACGATTTTTATTTGGGAACCAAATGGACCTTTAGGGGTTTGTAACTTTTGGGTCTGAGAGATAAAAATTGTATCGAATGAGGTTCCATGGCCTAATGCATATCAAACTGGGGGTCCTTGAAATTTTGTTTTTGATTTATATTTATTCTATTTGTTGACATGTTGATTGAAAATAAAAATCCTTCTTCCAATCTCACACCTAATATTTAGTTTATAGGCATTTTCTAGTTTCATCAAACACATAAAGTTGAACTAAACTTAAAGGGAAACTTTGCAGATTTTGAACCAAAATCTGAACCCATCTGACATCTTATAAATTATATTGTGTGGGGGTGGAAAAAAAGTCCTTGTGTATTTCTCGCACAAAATGCGGAACGTGCACACCTGTGATGTCTAACGCCTGCTAATGCAAAACGACACGCACACCCAATGACGCAAAACGTGGCTTTGAGGTCATCAGACCTGGGAAATCAGGTCACGGAGGAAATCACCGTACTTCTGTAAAAAAAAAATGGCGCTGAACGGGTTGATTTTAAATGACCGTGATTTTAGATGTCCGTCAATGGCAGTGAATGTATTAAAGAAACACACCTTCAACCAGAGAGGTGTGTTTTCATCCTTGGGTGTGTTTCATCCTTCTCCTCAGGTCACAGTGGCTGTGTGGAGGCTCTGGTGACGTGGGGAGCAGACGTGGACATGGACATCCCTCACCTGGGGACAGCGCTCTACACAGCCTGCGTCTACCAGGAGCTGGAGTGTGCCAGGAGGCTCCTGAGAGAAGGTTCAATGAATTATTATTAACTCATTACAACATACCGTGCATTTGAAAACTCTTCTCTAAAAGACTGTGCTGTAAAGCTGTAATATCTGTTTTCAAAATATTATTACACATACTGTAGGTATGCAAATGCTATTGAAGCGTGCTTGCAAAAGATACATATACGTTACAAAACCAAATATAGGCAAAAAGTAGTATAATGCATGTGTACATTCACAACATATGCGCTCCATGTACACACCAAAACCAATACACTTGCATTGCACAAGTATACATACAGTACATGTCATGCAACCAGGCATGCACAATAATCCCACAAGAATACAACATGGGGATGTTTCCATAATGAGGCACACTAAACTGTTCTCCATACAGGGGCCAATGTCCAGAAAGGGAAGTATCTGGACTCTCCTCTCCACGCGGCAGCAGAGAAGAACTGTACCGCCATCGCCAAACTGCTGCTGGACTTTGGGGCTGACGTTAACGCCAGGAACCTGGACAACCAGAGACCTGTGGAGGTGGCTCCCCCTAGCAGTCTCACAGAGGGCTTCCTACTCCTGTATGAAGGTACCAGTTTCACTTGATTTTGGTGTTTTACTTAGTGTTTTACTGGTCTGTTCACCGTCCTTGGGCTCTGTAAAAGGTAGTATACTAATAAAACACATTGTTCTGTCTCTCTACAGCGACCCCTCGACTACTGAGTCAGTTGTGTCGTCATTGTATCAGAAGCTGCGTTGGTAGAGAGAGACTCCACCTTCTCGCACACCTTCCCCTGCCCAACGCGCTCCAAAACTACCTCCGCTACAGATGACTGTCTGCCTGCCTGGGTTGCCACAAGAACTATTTATGACACAAACACTACACGGCACCTCAGTAATGACATCCCCTCAGTAAAGACATCCCTTCAATAGAGACATCCCCTCAGTGAAGACATCCCCTCAATAAAGATCAGGGTGTGATTTGTAAAAAAGTTTTTTATTTTTTATTTTACCACAGCCTTATTCGTCGCACACCAAATACAGAAAATATCTTATCTACAGTACAGGTTCAAGGGGAGCTACAAGGGAAAACATATAAAACATATCCCCATCGGCGATAGAAATGAGTGACCAGATGGGGATATCAAACACCTCCATCCCTCTCAGCAAATCGAACCCTGAGAAGACATCCCCTTAATAAAGACTTCCCCTATAGAGCACTCAAGCTTAATATAGATGCATGCCGCGGGATTGGGTATCAAAAGCAGGGCAACAACCTTTTGCGAAAAGGGGGGCTAACAATGTCTTTCTTTGGAAAAAGCGGGGGGAGGGGGGCTTTAAGATTATATTAACTGTAAGAAAGTTTGCACATAAAAATTGAGCTTCAATCCCATCCCCATCAACATTGTGATTGGCTGATATGCGCACATGAAAAACATATGCTTATGTAAAACTGTTTCAGCTTGACTTTGTGCCAATATACCAACTTTCTTACAGCTCATATAATCTTAAAGCCCCCCTGCTCCGCTCAGTGCATGGGCAATGGCCTCTACCAGGGTGCATTGCCACGTATCCCGTTTGTGATATTCATGGACAAGATCTCGACTCGGCACTATCATGGAGGAAAAGGTCTACAGCTTGGTGAGCTGAGGATTGCATCACTGCTTTTTGCAGATGATGCGGTCCTAATGGCATCATCAGTCTGTGACCTCCAGCTGGGATGGCTAAAGGGGCTGGGATGAGGATCAGCAGCTCTGAATCTGAGGCCATGGTCTCAGCAGGAAGCCAGTGGATTGCCCAGTCTGGGTAGGGAATGAGAACTTACTGTTGAGGGGAGGACACAGCTGGAGATCACCGGAGAATTAGAGCAGGAGGAGCGGTATTGCACTTGCTGTACCGCACTGTTGTGATAAAAAGAGAGCCGAGCAAGAAGGTTCACCCTTATTGGTCATTCATGTGATCCGACACATATGAACCCACTGTAACTTCAAACTCCATTTAAACCATGTTAGATTCATTGAAAACACTCATCCTTGGTTCTGTTGACTGATATCGTACTTCTAAGCGTGAGTTTATGAAGAAAGTTTAACTCATTTTCTGCCAAAAACGTTTATAAACGTTTTTGAGAATGTAGCTATTGCCTGCCAAAAACGTTTATAAAAGTTTTTTGCAAAAAAACAAAAGTTTTACCAAAAAAATATCTAATCTTTTATTTGGGGGGGGGGTCCGTTTTTCCGTTCGTCACAAAGAACCAGGAGATAACATTTTCCGAAAAGTTGCTGCTCCATTCACTTCAATGTTAAAAAATAATAATATTAATAATAGTACCAGCTTAGAAAAGACTGGCAGAGGCTAAAAAAACAGCCCGCTCAAGCACTAGAAGGAAAAGAACAGTCACCAGAACCAGGGACATATGTTTTTAATGAGTCTAACATGGTTAAAATTGAGTTAAGTTACAATAGCTTTAACTGTGTAGCGTGTACAATTAATATCAAATATCTAAATATTGAATCAAGTAACTGTCTGGCGTACACACAAAAGCCAGAGTAGACGTTACAATTATCACAGAAGTGTTTTAAAGTGAAATACCCCTTTAAGTCTTTTGAGCATGAAAATCATGGGCTTCTGAGTGACACCCAGCATGCATAGTTTTGTGTTTTTGACTAAATATGGCATGTTCAGATGATAAATAATAAAGGTCTGAAAACTTTTGCAGTTAAAAATATGTTTCCTTTATTAGCTGTTTATCTATAAGATTAAAGAAAAGATGGCAGCTTTTCTTTCACAGCTGATTGAGTGGATGTGTTGGTGGAGGTAATGAACATAGCAGTTCTTAATAGAGTTTTAGCCTGGGTTACAGTATGTTGCATTTAACCACTTTAACCCTGGCCATTATAGGTGAAAATGTCCCAAAGGGTCTTAAAAATTTAGAAAAATTGCTGATATTACTCACAGATGGCTGACCACCGGAGAGACGGGTGACAGCCGGAATGTAGACGGCATACAGGGAGCAGTATGGGTTGGCGCCCCAGCCTGTGTCTTCCGTGAGGAAGAAGCCCAACAAACCCACGGTGAGGCCTTTAGGAGGGCCATTCAAGCAAACCGCAAGTGGAGCTAATACCATTAGACGGCCCAATCTAGTGGTATCGGCCCAAGGAACCATCACGCCAGAAGGAAATGTTTGGATCGGGATGGTGCAGAGGATCTGGTACAGCGCTCAGGTCCTGGACCTGGTGAGACGAAGGAGGAGCCCGGCCAGGAGGCCATCCACAGAGCCTAGTCCCTCCACGTGCCAGAGCCTCCCCCGAGTTCTGGCAGAGTAGTTCTGGAGAAGCGGACTGATTAGCCCTGTCTTTCCCTATAGGACTGACCGTGGGTAGCTACCTGGGACGTAAGTTGGGGCTTGATCAACCCCGGCTGGGTCACCTGGGCGAGGGTGTATGTTGCGAGACCCGAAAAACCCTATGACCCCAGGCTACAACACTGATGATACGTCCCAGGTGCATCCATGTGATGTATTCTTTATAGACAGACAAGTCTCTGAACTTTGATCTCTCACCAATTTTTCTTTGCAAGATAACAGACTGGAGAGAGCCTTTTCTCAGTTTAACTACAATTATGATTCTCTCTCTCTCTCTCTCTCTCTCTCTCTCTCTCTCTCTCTCTCTCGCTCGCTCTCGCTCTCTCTCTCTCTCTCTCTCTCTGAATTAAACTCATTAATTATTTAATATTGTTATAGACCACTTAACACTTGACAGTTCTTGGACCCAAGCTGTTCCCTAGCAACGCAATTCCTGTACATTCTTCTTCAGAACATTTAATCTATTTCTGTATGGGTGCCGACTGCCGACCACATGACACCTTACCTTCACAACCACGAAGAAGAAACTGTGTTGCCATGGAAAGGTAAACAAGTCACAATGTTGTTAGCATTAGCTAACGCAGCTACAGTAAACAGTACAAGCTTGGAGAAGCTTTACCTTCTAAGGCTAGACAAACAGACTCCTCTGGGAAACACAGCAGGAAAAGAAACATCTAACACAACTATACAAGCTAGACGCTACACATCATGGATTATTCACATCCTCCCAGAAAGTCAGGGCTCCCAAGAGACGTCCTGAAGTGGCTTCAAGGCCTCGATTTGTCCATTTCTCCAAGGAATGTACGCAGGTGGGTCCACAGCAGGCACCTCTTGATTAACAAACTAGTACCCAAGCTACACAAGCCGATGGTGACTGACTTGTCCCAATGCAGTCTGTCTTTTTAGCAGGGCAAAACTCTAGTCTAAACTCTAAAACTACTGTGGCAATGATATGTTTTTAACAGTCTAACATTTTTGACTGGTTTTATTGTTCTGAATCTGATCATGTGTCTTTGTTTTAATAACTTTAATTCTGATGCTAGTGTTTTTGATTCCTTATTTTCTTTCCTTTAAAAAAAAGCCTCCTGTTATGTGGGTGTTGAAAATCATGTCAAATAAATAAATCCAAACGTATTAACCACCAGTGTTGGGCAGTAGCGAGCTACAAGTAGCGACGCTACATAGCTTAACTACATTTCCCAGTAGCGTGACGGTAGCGTCGCTCCTTTTGAACCAAGTAGCGTTTTCTGTAGTGTAGCTATTTTTAGACCCAAGTAGTGATGTAACGTCCATCATCGCTACACGCTACTCTCACTGGAGAAAAGTTGACTGCAAAATAGTTTTGTGAAGAAAAAAGAAATCCACGGAGGTGATTGGTTGGTTTAGATATGACGACTCACGATTGGGTAAGGAACATTACGGGTAGGCCAATCAGAGTCAGCATAGGGCGGGTCATGCATGCCAAACCAGGAAGGAAAGCAAAACACAGAGACCACATGAAGATCAGTCCGCGATGCGCAGTGGGATCCATAATAACGTGTCCGCAATACTTTTCAGCTGTGTGTGATACTTTTAGATGGATCATACAGTAACAGAAAGATCTATCCACCGTCCCAGCCATGGCTGTTGAAAGCAACCACAGAGCATGGATCACAGACGATATATTATAACTCTATGATCACAGACGGAGCCAGCTAGTTTTGTTAGCCATTAGAAGCAGTGTTGCCAAATTGTGCGAAAGAAACAAGCAACCAGGTCTATAAAAATAAGCCCCAAATAAGCTGATGAAAAGCTTTACATAACCATTGTCAACTGTTTCCAAACAGCACACAAGTCAATGCCCTTTTTTTGTCAACAGATAACTAATAGACCCCTTAACAGACGACGTCATACTGGCTGCGTGCAGCCAGTATGCGCGCAACGAAACCCATTATATCAGGTCTCGTTAGGACGCGTCTCACTAGCCAACACACACAAGAGGGGGTTGGGGTGTGCTGAAACCAGTGCACCCCGAAACAGGTTGGGAATTGATTGCGTGAAACAATCACCTGTGCGTCCAGGCTCAATGTTAGTAAACAAATAATTGGTCTATAGATAGCTGCTATTTTTCACTTTAGGCAGAAAATGAATAACATTATGGGGTGGGGAAAAGAAAAGGCAAACTAAAATAAATACATACAGTAGGCTACATAAGAGGGAAAAGATCATCTAGAGCAGTGGTTCTCAACCTGTGGGTCGGTATCCCCAGGGGGGTCCCCACATGATTTTTGGGGGGTCCCCAGATGACAGTGAAGTGACCATTTATGGACTTTTAAGGCCTTTTTAATAAAAAGTAGACCATTACAATCAACAAACTATACTATAAAAACTGTGTCAGATATTGGCCAAATAGTCAAATAATATAAGAAAGAGGCAAACATTTTGAAAATAGCTGATCTACAAGCTCACAACGCTTCGCATTGTGTGGCATTGTGAGCTTGTAGATCTGCTATTTTCACAATTTGTATCTGTGGAACCAAGTCAAACTAAATAATGCCTCAACTCCTACATTCCAAGTGCTTGTCAGGGTGGGGGGTCCCCAGTTCAAATATGATTATTTTGGGGGGTCCCCAGTTCAAATATGATTATTTTGAGGGGTCCCCAGTTCAAATTTGATTATTTTGAGGGGTTCCCAGTTCAAATTTGATTATTTTGGGGGGGTCCCCAGTTCAAATATGATTATTTTGAGGGGTCCCCAGTTCAAATTTGATTATTTTGAGGGGTCCCCAGTTCAAATTTGATTATTTTGGGGAGTCACGGCCTGAAAACGTTGAGAATAACTGATCTAGAGCAGTGTTGATAATTCATATCTTTTATTAGGGGTGTCACGATTCACTTACCTCACGATTCGATTCAAAATCGATTCCTAGGGTGCCGATTCGATTAAAATTGCGATTCTGCGATTAATTGATATTCGATTCGATTCTGCGATTTATTGCGATTTTCTAACAAATATTCGATTCGATTCTGCGATTTATTGCGATTTTCTAACAAATATTCGATTCGATTCTGCGATTTATTGCGATTTTCTAACAAATATTCGATTCGATTCTGCGATTTTCTAACAATTCTGAACAATATAAACCATGAAAAGTTGAATCATACACTTCAATGCAGCCAGATCATGTCAGTCAGTCTTTCTGACATTGATTTCAGACAAAGTGCCAGTGAAAAAGGTACTAACTTATAAAAAATAAATAAAAAAAAAATCGATTTTTAATATTTGGAAACGATTTAAAAATCGTGGCATTAAGAATCGCGATTTATTCATGAATCGATTTTTTTGACAGGCCTATCTTTTATATACATTTATTTGGATTTAAATACAGTCTAAATTGATCAATTGATTTTACTTACAAAATGAGGAATATATAGGAATATTATTTGAAAATGTCAGTTTTGTTTGACATCACACATTATACATTATAATAAACAATCAAACTGAGCATTTTTTGCCTGCCTATTTGTTTGGTGGAAAGTTGTTTTTGATCATGAAGTTGATAAAAAAAAAATTTTTTTAAAGTAGTGTCAATGTAGCTAGCTACTTTTGCCATGTAGCTTGTAGTGTAGCTTACTACATTTCTCTGACGATAGCTTCCGTTGTAGTTGAGCTACATTTAATCGAGAGTAACTAGTAGTGTAGCTTGCTACATTTTCCAAGTAGCTTGCCCATCACTGTTAACCACTTTCAACTTGGCATTACTCATTATAGTGAAAATGTTATTTTTCTCGAAAATAGCACATCTACAAGCAACGTGATGCAGCGCATTGTTAGCTTTTCCCGCTTTATTTTTTTTTATAAGTATAAAATTGGGCTGTGAATTTGGTCTTCCATCACTCACATAACAGTACTCAAAACAATCTCAACTAACCATTAGACTGTATCATTTCCAAGACCTAATACAGAAATTCTGACCACTACCATCATGCTAGTTTTCATTGTTGTCAGCAGCTTTAGAGGTCATTGTTCAAATTGAATTTCACAGTGATTCAACTACTTCAAGTCTTGGTGTGTATCCCTGTATGTTCACAGAGACTTCGCTAATGGTTGCATTGTGGCAGAGATCTTCTCTTTGTACTACCCTGAGGACTGTTCAATGCATTCATTTATTAACGGGACATCACTTACTGCCAAGCTGGGGAACTGGAGCCAGTTAGAGCGGGTAAGCTGTGCCAAGAGAGGAAATGGACCCCCAACCGCCAGCCAGAACTTCATGGCTGTGATCATCACTAACATTGGTCTCTTCCAGCAGTCAGTGTCACAGATCACATCTACATCCATTTCAGACGCTTCAGCTCAGGATTAACCATTCATTACAATGCTATATTGCATTCAGTTTGGCGTGTGACTCTGCTCCTATGATACTACAGATTATCTGTGCAAAGATGACACAGAATCGAGATCACTAACCCCCCGAAGCAGAGCATAAGATATTGCATGAACATTGAACCCTGCAAGGGCATAAGTAAAGATACACAGATATAAAATCATACAATCCGCAAAATCATACATTGAACTTAAGATGGCACAGGAGGGGGCTGGGGAGCTGGATGGAGTTTGATCACAGACAGCTGCAGGAACAGGGTTTTATTGACCAATGCCGAACATGAAGAGTGAGCAGTGTTCTGCTTAAAAAGACAGCCTAAATGAACCATTAGATTGAGGGCGTACAGTACACAGTATGTGTTAGCTTGTTATCGAATGAGAAAGAAGGGAGATGAGTGAGGTTGAACGCAGTGAGACTGTCTGACTGCCGTGGGTTTATGTATGTATTAACTTGCTAGCGATTGAGAATGGGGGGGGGGGAGTGTGGCAGAGTGTGTACACCTCCTGCCTTCCGTGCCTACCTAAACTATCGCTATGCTTTGTCATTTCTACAGTGAGCTTGGCTAGTTATGACTCAGTTATCACACAGGCCATGATATTACACAAAAATCCTGAGTGTTAACATACTACTACTCTGAGAGTGCACAAATGTACCTGTAATTTTACTGTGTAGGGCTCTCTCTCTCAATTTGTCTCTCTCCTTTTCGGTCCCACTCACTCACTGTCTCTCTCTCTCTCCCCGTCCTTACCCCTCTATAACCACTCCCTGATTAGAGAGATAGAATGACCAGGACATGCAACAAACTATCTGATAGGAGTAGGATGATAAGCTAGTTCTAGTCTAGTGCTCCCCAAGGACCACTGGTGTACAACATCTAGGCGACATGAAAAAGCAATGTTTTCTGCAAAGTTGAGTTTTTTTTGCTAAATGTTTTTCATGCTTCAGTTTTTACAGAAGCGAAGCCTCCAGCTGACGAAGGAGGCCGTTGAAGGAACCATCCACTGCAAACCAGGAGCTGCAGAGGTGCTGGTGCAGGACGTCTATGGCCTACTAACCAACCACAGGTCACACACACAGAGCACCAAGCCAGCAAGAAAAATATGACACAGGTTTCAAAATATACAAAAAATGGCAAAAATAATTAAAACTTTTGGACATATACCGTATATTGTTTTTTTGTTGTTATTTTGTATGGATGGGTAGATCACACAGGTCTGTCCTTTCAGGATTAAAAGCCTGCAGGACACAGAGTTTGACTTCAGCGACCGGCGGTACCAGAACCAGCTGCCCATGGTGGCTCGCTCCACTGCATCCACCGCCATCAAGAACAACCTGAGCCTCAGTGAGGTGATGGCTGAACCCGACATCAGAACCAACCAAAGGAAGGTCTGGGACATCATACACAAACACCTGGAGCACAGAGCCACGGACCGGCTGCACAACCCTGGTCAGTATCTGTGGAGATAAAATGCTATTTTAACCGATCTGTATAGAGTATGTTAATGATGAATAATAATAATAATGAATAATATTGTCTCGCTAATATTTCAACCCTGGTGTTGTGTGGAACACCGACTCTTGACAACTGTTAATACATTATTTGAAGCAGACTGGATTGGACGACACTAGATGTACCGCCATGTTTATAATGTAGTTCGGACATCACATCATGGCAATCTCCCTCCGTCGGACTGTTGGGACAGGGAGACAATGGACATAACCCTTACGGATTGTAGATTTAAAGGGGCATGAAACCATAGGCAGAGTTTGTTTTCCTGTACAGGTTAAAAACTACAGAAGGATAAAAACATGGCCAGGGTTTCATGCACTTAAGTATGTGAACCTGATCGCATTCCCAGCGCCCTCGGTTGACATGGCCATGAACTATTGAATCTTCAGTCCGCGTAGTGGCTTATATATGACATTGAGCCTGTTGTAGCATAATAGTAATAATGTATTTATACATCAATGCATATTAGTAGGTGATTATATATAAAACACCTTAGAACACCATGAGCACATTTATTTTCAGCATGGGTGACCCAAGCGGGAATCAAAACTTTAACCCTGATATTGGTACAGACGTAGTACTGTATAACTACACTGGGCAGGTATTGTCAATGTTAGTGCCTCGCTCTACCCTCGAGCAACAGAGAATCCATCTTTTGACTCAGTGATTCAGCCGTTTACTTTTAAGGACACTGAAAGAAAATAGGACTCAACAAAAGAAAACTTTACAATTCAAATGACATCACGTTACTCTGAATGTTAAGAACCTGGTTAACACAATCAGTGACAGTTTGTTTTACTTGGTCTCAGATCGTTTCAGAGTGAAGTCGACACCGGGAAGGCAGGCCAGCCAACATGTCGACTTTTCCACCAGTAACACATCAAGTAAGTCCCGTGAACAGAAATAGACTTTGAATATTAATATAACATTATCTGATGGTATGAACTTCTGTTGCATCTTTATATTGCTGTCGCATTTGAAGCTGGTTTGACAAATAACAGTTGTGAGCACGCAGAGTATATAAACTGACACCGCAGGTTGCCAAAAAACGTCTTCAGAGGAGAAACCTCTACTGAAGAAGAATGTTATGTAACATCTATTGAAGCGTCTGTCTCAGAACCTAACTTTTTTTTTATGTCCCAGTACATTTGATTTATAAATAGATGCTCTTTGAGGCTGTGGTCCCATTCTGAGTACAGATCCTCAAAGTGACATAAGGCGCTTTCCAGAAATCTCCCCTACTCTTTTGTTGTGCATGTGTTCGAGTATGTGTGTGTGTGTGTGTGTGTGTGTGTGTGTGTGTGTGTGTGTGTGTGTGTGTGTGTGTGTGTGTGTGTGTGTGTGTGTGTGTGTGTGTGTGTGTGTGTGTGTGTGCGCGCGTGTGCGCATGTGTGGAGGGGGTTTACAATGTACACTAAAGTATCTCAATGTGTGGATTTTTAATGTGATTTCACCAGGATTTCAGTTGTCATCCTGCTGATGTGGTGCCTGTCATTCATTCTGTTTTTTTGAATCTGAGAAGCTTTCTGCATTTTTTAAATAATTGTATTTTAATGCTGTTGCTCATCTGTCTGTTTGCTGTAGAACTGTGGCGGTCCATACAGAGCAGAGACAGTGTTTCCTCTAAGGAGATCCAGGTTCGACAGCCGGCCAGACGATCTCTGGTTTACCATTTAGACTGACCCTTCCTCTTTCTCACCATGTGTTTCTGACATATTTGAGCCAGCAGGTGGTAGCATTGCGTAACTATGATTTAATCTCATGGGTGGGGAGCAGGCTGCAAAGTGTTCTGTGTGATGATTTCTTATGATAAAACATCCATAAATTATGTTTTAACCTTTTATATATCCAACTACAGTCCTATGGATCTGTGTGTGTTGTTTATTGTGCTGAGCTGTATATTGTTCACTGTATTCCCATCAAGGGTCAATAAAGGTATGTAATGTCTACAACAAAGTATTTATTTTACCAGGGCTGGTAAATTCTGTAGATAACTAATAATCCTATTCTGTTCTAAAAGTGTAACTGAATAGTCTTAGACATCATGCTGTAAGTGATTGGTCGGTAACAGGGGTCTCCCATCTCTACGGCTTTAGTGAACAAAAAAGAACTGAAACACAAGCTGATAAATTATTGTTGTGGGATTCTCTCTCCTGATTGGATGAAATTTGCAGCCCACCAGAAATTTTATTTTCTGTTTACTCAAGAGCAGGAGAGTTGGGGAGACCCCTGCTACTGAACTAATGATTGTTTGAATGATGTATTAACAGTTAAAAAAGAGGTCAAATGGATGATACATAAAAGAAAGCATGAACCCCAGGCAATAAACAAGGTAAATAGTCACATTGATAGAGCACAGTGAGAAGCATGTAGTGCCTCAAAGAAACTATACCAGGTACAATAACAATGAACCTAGCGTCTGTCTAAAACTATCTTTCTAAATCACATTCTTAACATGTGTGCTCAAGAAAAACAAATCTGAGTAACAAAAACAGATCAAGTGACTAAGATATATCTGCATAGTAAGCTAGCATCTGCTCTCGAAGAAGGGATATAAGGAGAGAGAAGTGATAGCGGGTGAGGTGGAGTCTGAAGAGGTGGGTCTTCAGACTACAGCGGAAAATTGGAAGTGAGTCTGTACAAAATAAAGTCCTCAGTGTTGATTTACACCTTTGAGGCAGCGGTGGCTTAAAGGTTAGAGGAGTGTGCTTGTTGCCGGAAGGGTCCCGGTTTGATTCCCCAGACCGGCAGGAGAAATCTGGGTGGGGAAGTGAATAGTACACCCCCCCCCCCCCCCACCCCCCCCCCCCCCACCCATCATCATTGACAAACAGTGGCGCTGCTCAGTGGCCAATATGAGACTGTGGCTGTACTGGTCAGCTCCCAGGTGTGTGTCTAACGGCCGTTTTTATTAGTTTTTTAATCTTTATCCATTTGACAGATTATGTACAAATATATGTATATGAATGTTTTGTCAATAATAACATCAATCAACATCAAATTAACACCAAGGATTTTACTGTACAGATCAGGTCTCTATTAAGTAGATCTTCCGCTCCAAGGCATTTCAAATTATCAGTATAACCCACCAGTCCAGCTGCAATTAGCTTCTCCCATTGTGTTGGCTACCATGGAGACCGTCAGAAACAGCTTTTAGCTGAGAGGTGCTTTAAAACGTCACCTCCTTAATCTCCTGATGTCTTCTGATTCTGATTCCTCTCAGCTTGACCGGCGGGGCGTCAACACAATAAAATACAGTTCAGGGTGTTTTAATACACTCGGTTTGGGGTTTCCGTGTCATCGAAAGCATAATTATCATTGTGTGTAAACCTTGTACGTCCAAACTGCTGCTTTTCAGAAAATGGAGGGGAAAAAACAATGGATCCAATGTAGTTATTATTTAGTCACAAGAAGCTCTTGTTAATAGGCTACTTCTCATTGGTTCAATATCCTATCCTAAAATTGGCTTAAGGGAGGGCCGGCGGATCACGGCCACGTCACTCGGACTCAGAAATAACCATAAACAAACCCGATACGCTCATATATAGGCATGTCACTATGAGTCAGACATAACCATAAACAAACCCATATATATGCATTAGAGGTCCGGTTGTCCAGAGCCACAGATCCGACCACTATACATATAAAGGTCGTGCATATATGGGACGAGCAACTTCAAACTCTGTGCACAGGCTTGTAGATAGAATTTTTTTCTACTTTTGTGCAACATTGTTGCAAGAAGAAGTAGGGCATTCATTTACCAAAAACAAACAAACATAAGAAGTTGAAATATGGAGATTTCTGCTCGACAGTGACAATATTACATTGTGTTCTCTAAATTCATTTATAAATCTTATTTGATGATTCACCCACTGTCATTCCCCATAATCCTGATAATAATCTTGCTTTAATTGAAAAGCAATGTTGCCTGGGTGTTCAGTGTATATTATGTATATTATGTATATATTTATATAACAGCAGTGCTGTTATTTATTCTGCAAACTGACAATATCAGGGGGCTGCTCATGGGTTGCCATGGCAACTACCGAGCCCGTACCGGGAGTGCGACTAGGAGACATTAATAAGCTTACTGAGAGCTTCTTTGGTTCCTTCTGTTGCCCAAGAGCATGCACATGCACACATGCATGCATGTACACATGCGCACGCGCACACACACAAACACAAACACTCAAACATGTACTGCTTACCTCTATGGACTTGCATAAAACACACGCATACACACACACACACACACACACACACACACACACACACACACACACACACACGCACACACGCACAGAGTTTGGGGCAGTGTATATTTCACACATCATTACATATGAGGAGAGAGATGCCAGCAAACTCATGATGCCAGTGTGGATGGCCATCATCATGCCCTCACAGAGAGATGCACCATCTGCTGCCTTCTCCCCTCTCATTATCCACACAGGAACAGGCGCTCTAGTGACGCTGTGTGTGTGTGTGTGTGTGTGTGTGTGTGTGTGTGTGTGTGTGTGTGTGTGTGTGTGTGTGTGTGTGTGTGTGTGTGTGTGTGTGTGTGTGTGTGTGTGTGTGTGTGTGTGTGTGTGCGCGCGTGCGTGCATGTGTAGGGGTTCAGACCTCATCAGAGGAACTGGACCAGCGGGGGGAGGTTGGAGGAGGGGTGGGGCTTTGTAAGTGAAGGGTTCCCCTGGAAGCCCCCCTGCCCTCCCTGATCATAATAACAATATCCCACCTCCACGGTAAGCTAGCACGGGCATGTTATCCAAGCCATGGGTGGGGCGCTTTGTGTGTGTGTGTGTGTGTGTGTGTGTGTGTGTGTGTGTGTGTGTGTGTGTGTGTGTGTGTGTTCAAGGCACATATTAACATGTTGTGCCAAAGATATTTGTTCAGTTATCCACAGATGGACTCATGACTTTCATGTTAAAACATTTTCAAAAATAAAACGAAAATATCAAATCTACAACACCTTGTGCATGTTGTGAGCTTGTAGATCATCTATTTTCACTACCTTTGCATGACACTGATGTTCGACGAAGTAGGGCCTTCATTTATTAATTTACATTTCTGTTGAAAAATAGAGATACAAGGTTTCTGCCCGACAGCAACGATAGTGCAGGTGAAGAAGTGAAACTTGAGAAGCAAAAAAAAAAATGAAACCATTATTATTCATTAGACTGGACAACAATCCAACCGTAATTGAAACAGTGTTTGAATAGAAGTTCAATTACATTATTTATTCTGCTTCATAAAACCTTTATACGGCCTGTGTGCTTTTAAAGGCTCAATTAAGGCAAGACCAGGCAGGTTTCTTTTTCTACAGCATATTTCAGGGCAATTCAAAGTGCTTTACACAAAACATTAAGCATTAAGACATTAAGAGAGTGTTCTTAAATGAACTGAGAGATGTAGCAGACCTGCAGATTTCTAGGAGTTTGTTGCAGATATGTGGTGCGGAGAAAAAATACAACTGGACGCTGCTTCTCCAGATTTAGTTCTGATTCTTGGGACAGAAAGCTGACTTGTCCCAGATGACCTGAGAGGTCTGAATGTTTAATAGTGTAGCACAAGAAGAGACATTTATTTTGGCCATAAACCATTCAATACTTTATAAACCAAAACCAGGTCCAGAAGGCTCAGACCCGTTCTCATGGAACGCACAAGGTTAACACAAAACACACTTGAGCATATATAGTCACTCGCCTGTAGTTGTAGCCCGCGGCCTCATACAGGGAGCACATAGTGCGCTTACAACCCGAAGAGTACGCCGCTCGCCAGGCCGAGAAGGCTCAGACCCGTTCGCGTAGAACGCACAAGGTTAACACAAAGCACACTCTTGGTCAGATCACTCGCTATGGCTAGAGGGATCTCATAACCTGCTCACCCAGAGCGCACAAGTTAACAATACGGCACAGCCGCGAGGAGAAAAAAACGTGAGTATGCGTAACACGCACACACGTGTGTGTGTCTCAACTCAGGGAAAAACTGCAATCCGCCTAAGCTAAGAATACACAGTTATAGGCTAGGCGCGGTACCCGATGCAAAAACGGGTGGGTTTCGGTAAACAGAGACAACATTAAGGACAAGAAACCCTCCGCGCCTTATGATGCAAACGTCGGGACTTTATGGTACAAATTATTGTAAATACAAAAGATATAGGCTACACCAAAATAGTCTAAATACTGTACAGATGCCCTAAGCACCCTGCAGTGCAGTAGTTATGTTTATAATATTTCAAATAATTAAGCATCTATGTGATCATGTGTTTGCTGTTGGAAAAGACATCAAACCATGGGCTATTTATAGCACCATAGTAGCCATCTGTTGGTGTCGGCTCTCAGGTGCACATTCAGCTACTTTTTTTCCACACCTTCCTCCAACTGATCTCCAGAGCCGCCCCGACTTCATTCGACTGCCTGTCTGTAGTAGTCTGAAGTAGTCTCTTTGGCGTAGAGGGGGGGGGGAAAAGCAGCCCAAGTACAGAGCCGACCCAGGTCACATAAGTATTAGTTAAGGCGTTCGGGTGACACAGTGGTAAAGTGCCTGCACACCACCGTGGAGACTGATGGTTTGAATCCACTGCGGTGCATCCGGCTTTGTCGAGCGTCTATCTACATGTATACAGACAATATTATTGGCCTGTGCTCGGGGAAGGGAAGCCGAGCAGGGAGGGTGATATTTCTCACTGCACGTAATGCTATAGGCTGAGGCGGCACCTGTCAGCAGGGAGTGTCGGGCGCCATGGGCGGGAGGAGTAGGATGGAGGCTCTACGTCCTCCCGGTGGGGGCTCCTCACTGGCAGGTGAGCCAGTAGGATACAACAGCAGTGACAACACAAATGTGTGTGGGGAGGCATAACGACTAAATTGGGGAGA
This sequence comes from Gymnoscopelus microlampas, assembly GCF_963454915.1. Taxonomy (NCBI): domain Eukaryota; kingdom Metazoa; phylum Chordata; class Actinopteri; order Myctophiformes; family Myctophidae; genus Gymnoscopelus; species Gymnoscopelus microlampas. Next base: position 14,919,429 of record NC_139955.1, on the reverse strand, counting down.
AAAAAGCAACAACAAAAAAGTATTAGTTAACTAAGTATAGAGGGTTCAAGTGGTTAACATAATAATTGTGTTGATGTGGCTGTTGATGCAGTCCATGACTATACTACAATTTGTAGCTTGGGTTGTGGTTTTGATCATCACCGATTGAAGCTCAAGAACTGATTTTTAATAGTTCCTATCGTTCGCTGCAAAAACAATTACTTCAGTTTTGTCCTTGTCTAATTAAAGAAAATTCGGACAAATCCAATCATTGAGTGTTCAATGGATTTACTCAGCGTTTGTATTGGGCCGTAGTCCCCTCGTGATATGGTCATGTAAATGTGTGTGTTGTCTGCATCAGAAGTACCGTAAAGCACTTTCTTTAGGTTTCCATCTACTTCTACTTGATGTTGAGGTAGACCAGGAGATATGAGCTGCTATTGGACCTACAGCAAGAGTACATAAGCAGTTTTCCCAGAGTTCCAAGACCACTGTTTTTACAGTGATATCAGTATAGGTATAAGATGCAGTCTTTTCTGGTGCAGGGGTAAACACAGTCCATGAAAATCTCTCCTTCTTCTCTGACTTCATTTTTTGTTCTTTTCAAACGTGTTCATTCTTTCACAACACAGTTTTAGTTTAATCTTTGGAGTTGCCTATAATAACAAAAGATGCAAATGCATGCTCTTATCGGCTCTGATACAGTGGTTAAACCAAGATAACTCCAGTTCAACAGTAATATACTCTCAGCCAGACCCTTAGGCTATACAGCAAAGACTAGAGTCTACTGCAAGATAGAGAAATACAGTTAAATATAACATTATAGTATATACAGCAGTATGTATATTAAATAGAGGACATAACTTTTTATTTTCTGTTTTTGCCTTGTGTTTGTTTAAACATTGGTAAACTCTGCACCATTGAAAAAGAGGACTCTGCCTTCCATATGTCGTCCGATAAATAAATAAACATTAAAAAACAATAGTCACCCTGATGAAGGCATTGTTGCCGCAACACCTAAGCATTTTTTATGCTTTCCATCGATGCATTAGCCAGACTATTGAGGCTTTACATTTTTCCACAAGAGTGCCTTGGTCTCTTCCCTTTATTGCAAATCAATTTTGTCACCCATTTGTACCAAAGAGCACCTTGTTGGGGATTTTTACTCCAGCCAAACAGATGCGCTCCTTTCTCTCTTCTTTCTTCTTCTGAATAAATACATGGGAAGACTGTTCTGTTTTCAAACAGAGCTGAGATCTTTCATGTTTTCAGAAGCTGGAGCAGCCAACACTACAAGTTAAAAATATCTCAACTTCCTGTTCACAGACGCCTGAAACAGGTTTTAATCGTCTCATAGCAACAGTAGACCTGTGAATAAAGTGTTAGTTGCTTAGCGCAACTAACTGCAACATGGAGGTAGTCTGCTGATGGACAAAATATGTAACAGGGCAACACAATTATATATATGAGCATTCTGCCTATATCATACTGCCTTCAATGTAAAACAAAACATGTGGTATGAAATACAGACTGGCAGAGTCACTCTGATTATTAGAATTATACATTTGACCTACAAATGAATATTTAAGGGTGTACAAATGCATGCCCCCCTTTTGTGCCCATATATGGATCTGACTGATTTGTTTGTGCCTGATGCCATGACGACACATTGAGGTTAGACAACACTCCATATTTGGGCATAGCTGCATTGGGAACGGTCCTTAAATGGTTATGGCTGAGTCATGGTGACATGAGCGTGCCGTCAGAGGTCCGCCGGCCCGTCCTCCCTTGAACCAATTTTAATATAGAATTGAAATGGATTAAAGGTACATGTTCTTTTTTTTTTATCAAATCGTGGCGAAATTTGTACTACTACCATTATTAACACTGAACACTATTGCCACCATTTACTACCACTACAACAACTACAGTAGTAGCCTATTATTATTACTACTGTACATCTAACTACAGTACTAAAACTAGCACTGTAGTATTACAACTGACATTCATTCTATTACTGTTATTTGAATGTTATTTTCTCATTTTTAGTTTAGTTTAGTTCTTTTTAGAGCTAATCACTTACAGCTAATTTGGTAATAAATCTACCACACATGGCTTAGTTATAATAATGAGTGTTAACAAGCACTAGTCTCTATCACACTTGAATTATCGCTTTACTGCCAGCTTTACTTCCACCGTTATATAATCTGATATTACATAACAATGTAGAGGATTAGTTGGCCTAAGATTCAAGATTCAAAGAATGTGTTTGTCACATACTGTAGTCATATACTGTATGTGCAGTGAAATGTACGACCTCTCCGAGATCACCAATCGCCCACTATTATACGTAAATATAACATAACAGAGAGCGGTTTAACTCCTACAGATACAACCATAGGCTATAGCAAACTAGAGAAGGTACTAGAAGATAGTGATTTACACTCTGGTGAAGTTTCAAACAGTGGTGTGTTCTAGGTTTTTTCGGAGGGTATACCATAATCATTCCCTGCACACGCGCGACATGCGTAATCACTGAATGAAATGGTTAGTAGAGGTTTTTTTATTTTTTTATTGTTAGCGTAACACACTTATCAGTATGACTATGTAGTTTGTCATAGTGTCATCTACTGCACATCTTAAATCCCAGATTTATCACCTTAAAAAATCCTAACCACAAAACAGAAGAAAAAGTCAACCAAAATAAATGCTACCCACCCCTACCAAAACCCATCTGTAAACTCAGTCATAACCGGCCACTTATACCCCTCTGCTGGAAGGCTGGAGCCAGTCAGCTCCGAGGCACCATTCTCAATCACCTATTCACTCAATCAGCACAACACACCTGCAGCACATCACACCCACCCAGCAGCAGAGAGAACATCATACCCACAGGACAAGAATAAGTCATAAGTCAGTTACCAAACTGGGTCCAAGCACCGGGCAGCATAAAGGGGTAATCCGCCACTGCCCCTACAACCTCAGTGTTGTAACAAATGGACATTCCTGCATGGTATAGATACATGAGCAGATCTATATGCACCACTGTTCTAACACAGTAGCAGTAGTACAATGCATTTTACCGTAACATTTAGTTACGTTAGTCTGTTGTGCGTCCTTAGTCAGCCGTATCACTGCAAGCATGAACATGATAAGAATCCAGTGACACCTCCTTTGTGATGGTATAATTGAATCTGGACGGCTAATAAGATTAGGAGAATCCTATTTGGAAAACAGAGACCCCCTCCTCTTATTTAAGGAGAGGTTAACTTAATGCAGTAGAACCAATGCTCGGAGGGTTGGGGGTTGTGGGGGGGGGGGGGGGGGTAGCCTCTACCACTCTTTCATACTTTCTGGGGGCTAGGCGAGGGTGGGCTGGGAGAGGAAGTCTAATAACAGACACCACTTCTCTTCTTCCCCTCTGGAGCATGAGGAGGGTTTAAGGCTATATTCACTGCTCACTCTGTGCTCCACAGCTGCTCTATATCCCCTTTGTAAACAGCATTCTTTTTTTTTGCATTGACTACCCACCATCGCTCCCTCCTCCTTTCATACAAACAGCCCCCCCCCCCCCTGCCTATCACAGAAATCACCCCTCTCTCCCTCCCCTCTCCTGTCCTGTCCTCTCCTCTCCTCTCCTCTCCTCTCCTCCGTCTCAGACTGGGAGGCTCACAGCACTCTGCCACAGAGTGTGCACAGTGATGGCCAGCGCCTAGCGCGGTAGACTTCAACCGCTTCTTCCCTCACAGACAGCGCTTCCCTTGACAGAGATCACAGCTGACAGTCAGCCACTCTGAAGAGATCAGTAGACAAAAGAGTGAGAGATAGAGTGAGAGATAGAGACGGGGAGGAAGGCATAACGAGAAGGAAAGGGTGATCTGTGGACTATATTCATCAGCCGGCAACCCGAAGAGAAAAACACAGGTTTTGTGAATCAGCAACCTTTGTTTTCACTCCCTGGGTCTATAAAACTGTAGGACCTGCACAATGGAAGAGGACATGGATGAAGGCCAATCTCAGAAAGGTGAGAGAAATATAGGGGTTTATTTCCATCTGTGTAGATGTGACTTGATGCTTTGTCTGTGCGTCAGTTGTGCGCCTGCAAAGACTGTTGTGCAAAATGCAGCCTTTTTTTTCTAATTATAATTTTTCTGAACAGGAGAGCAGCTGTTCGGAGTAATTCCTTTGTCCATTGAGTGTGAGCTCTTGACTGAAGAGCGTGTCCGTGTGTTTTGGTGGCTAGAGGGGTGTGAACTGCGTTGGGGTGGAGGGGGGGGGGGTGGGGGGGGGGCAGACTGTCTTTTGTTTGGGGGTTTCACGCTTGTCGCGGCAGCTGATGAGAGGGAAACACGAACCGAACCCTGTTCTGTTCTCTCTGTGCACGGAGCCTTTGTGTCCAAACTCCCAGATGCCGTACAGTACGTGCACTAATCGTGCACGGTATCGTCCGTGGCACCCTGTGAGGGTTTTGACGCAGGGGGGAGCAGGGGTTCTCTTTCTGTCGTTCAATCAATGGAGGGGAACTGTTTTCTTTGTGCGAAAGTGGGATGCTGTGCTGTTTATGAACACACACCCCCCACCCTCCCCCCTCCCATTCACCCTGCCCTCCATATGAGCTGCTGAGTGTGTCTGATGAGGGCTTCTCCACAGACATGAGGGATTGTTCTGTTTAGCAGCGCGGCAGTGTTTTATATGAAGGTGTTTGATGATCGATATTAAGCATCCAACTCTCCTTCTTCATGTACCCTCGCCTCTCCCTCTGCTTCCATCAGTTTGTGTGAGACAGGGCTTGTTTGTCCCTCTCTCTAACCCTCCCCTCCTTGCTCTCCTCCTCCTCTCCCCCCTCCTTTCCATCTCCCCTCATTTCTTTAAAGACCAGTGTTGCTCTCAGGCAGGGAGGCAGCCAGGGATGGAACAGTTGCCATGGCAGTACCCGACTCCAGTCATTATCTATTCTCTTTTCTCCTGCTCATGACATTTCAGTAGCGTGGGCATAGTTCACGCTACTGAATGAGGGAGCGTGTGTGTGTGTGTGTGTGTGTGTGTGTGTGTGTGTGTGTGTGTGTGTGTGTGTGTGTGTGTGTGTGTGTGTGTGTGTGTGTGTGTGTGTGTGTGTGTGTGTGTGTGTGTGTGTGCGTGCGTGCGTGTGCGTGTGTGTGTGAGAGAGAGAGAGATAAGTTTGAACATGTGTGTGGGGTGCATGTTGAGTATGAATAAGCATGTGCTTGTCCATGGAAGTACTGTAAGTGTGTGTGTGTGTGTGTGTGTGTGTGTGTGTGTGTGTGTGTGTGTGTGTGTGTGTGTGTGTGTGTGTGTGAGAGAGAGAGTTATTATACAGTATAGGTGCATCACCCATGGATACAATGATGTAATGAGACCAGTTCTTTGTGATTTTACAATAAGACAAATAAATCAGTCCAGTTGTGTGCTGTCTTGTACCTGTGGAACAAACACCTGCTGCTGAACCCCTGACAGGAGATTATGACTGAATAGCTCTCAGTCGCCATTACTAGGTGTGTTCACAACCCCCCCCCCCCCCCCCCCCCCGCCCCCCAACCTTCTCCCATTCAGGCACTAGATTTAGTCAGTCGAGGTTATGATGCTCAGCCAACTGAAATAGGCTATCACACAAGCTGCACATGCATCTCAACAGCACGTCCCCTCATTTAAAGCCTGATTTATACTTCATTATGGTAGTGTTGCATGCTGAAAATAGCTGCTCGTTGTGAGCTTGTAGATCTGCTATTGTTGCGTGCGATACCGCTGTACGATGGCGTGTAGAAATGAAGCATTGGCTTGTTAAAATCAACATCCATAATTACCAAGTTGGGCACTCATTCCCTGGCTGTGATCTCCAGTGGTCCCTCTGGCCCAAATATGTCTCTCTGGCAAATCTTGTCTCCTGTCATATCTGGAGGAGATTTTGTTAGCTGTTCATAAAATATGCAGTCATAGCAGCTGGCTGAGAGCGGTGGATTAATGGTGTGTTCATTAATGCACTTCTTGCGGTGAGTCGGCACCATGATGAACTGCATCGGTATTTCCCCGGAAAACAAGGATTTGTTAAGTGCAAGACGTTTTAACCACACTACACTGTGACAAGCCTTATGAAATAATGAACAGCTCATTTGTCTACAAATGATAAAAACTGTGACACCCAGCCCAATCCAAATATATTGCGCAGGTGGAGTTGCATCACTACACTAATGTCTGACTGATGCTGTTTTTGCACACTTAACCTATAAGATTTACCAACAATTTATTACTTTCTAAGAATAAAGTGTATTAATCAGTATTACTACTTGTATTATGCCTTGCATTAATTGTAGCAGTTTGGTGGAGTGTGCCACACCAACATTTAACTGCACATACACGTACTGTATGAGCATGTGACAAATCAAATCTTTGAAAATTGAATCGTGAATCTTGAAATGAGAAGAATATGTTACTACAGAAGGTGACACCCGCCCTGTGTAATGAACAATAAGAGCCTCTCCCTTCATTCGCTATCACTCCCCATCGCTTTGAAAAACTTGAACTAAAGTTGCAATCAGATACAGTGGAAATTTCGCTCAAGGCTTCTTAGAACGTGAGTACAGCCTTCAGACACCCTGGCCTCATATGTTAAATATGTTTAATAACTTCTATGTTTTAAACCACTGTTTCTCAACGTTCTTCAGTGTAGATTGGAGTCACAGAGATAAAAAAACGTCACATCAAATGGGTGTCCTAATGCATATCAAACTGCGGGTCCTTGAAATTAAAAAGGTTGAGAAACAGTGTTTTAAACCCATGTCACTGTGTGTCCTTTCCTCTATACAGCACTTTGTGATGAGAAACATCCTTGACTTGCAGCGGGCCTCTGTACGCTCCACTCGCCCTGCGGGTGACCCATTAATGTCATCAGTAGATTTAGAGTCGCTTTAGTGCCATTAGATCATACGAGGTGCTAATTCGGCAGATTTATTCGTTAATCAGCTGATGGAAGCACAGTTAGGAGTAGATGGGTAGTCTGGAATAAACGAAGGAAGTACTTCATGCTCAGAGGTTCTGTTGTTAGAGAACATGTTGTAGAAGAGGGACACAGGTTCCCTTTCCAGTGGCTTCAACATAACAGGATGACGGGAGATACTGTAGATCACTGATCGCCCGGAACACAGTTAACTTTATTAATCTCCGAAGGGAAATTAAATCCTCATAGCAGCCAGACACGTTATTGACTGGTCTGATATAGCGTGACTAACACCATACATTTTCACAAGCTTTGAGATTTCCTGTCACCTTTTGGCTCATCTTAGGTGTTATTTCAGGCTACCGGATTTGGAAAACCAGTACAAAAAATCATTGCCGGTTTCTTTTTTTTCACTTCCTTTTTTACATTTTTTTTGCTAAATATAATTGTTCCATATTGTCTCTATAGTGACAGTGTGTGTGTGAGATGTCAGACTTTGTAAGAAATAAAATTATGAGGTACTGTTAGTGTGGTTGCTCCTAACTGGGATGTCTCTCTCAACAGTGTGAGGTACTGTCAGTGTGCTTGCTCCTAACTGGGAGGTTTTTCCAGGGCGAGGTGTCAGTGTGGTTGCTTTTAAATGGGATGTCTCTATGAGATGAGGCAGTGTCAGTGTGGTTGCTTTTAACTGGGAGGTCTCTCTGAGATGAGGTACTGTGAGTGTGGTTGCTTTTAACTGGGAGGCATCTCTGCGATAACGTACTGAGGTACAGTGCTCCTATAGTAACTGGGATGTCTCTCCAATAACTTCCCTTTCAGCTCAGTGAATGGAACACAGGATCCCAGCTTTGGCTCTGCTTTTACTGTGAGGAGGCCAGGAATTTGTTCCCTCACTTTATCTCCCTGTACTTGTTCAACAGTGTAAAATCTGTGCTCATTTACTAAATGAAATGAAAAAAAAAAACGTTCCGGGTCGAAAGTTCCCAGTTTGTTTGCATTGTGGTCTCTTGTTGTTACAGTCTCAGTGTGGAGCAGCATGGGACCAGGCAGTGGAAGATAACTCTTATCTAAAAGCTCTGGGCATTGAGCTAAGCAATACCAACAGCACAAACCATTCATTTGTCCATAGCCAGGCCAGTTTTAAAAGCCTGTAAATGTCCCATATTGTTGTTTTCTCCTTATGCCTAATTTATACACGCCAATCTACAAGCTCGCAAATCATGAATCAAGTTTTATAGGCCAGCGGAGGTTAGAGGGTTCTATCTGCTGTCAATGCAGGAAGGAGAGAGAGGGAGAGCAAGTTTTATTGTCTCCAGGGGGAAATGTGTCCTGGGCACAGTGCTATAGTTCAGTGGTTCCCAAACACTGTGCCGAGGCTTGTCCAGGTGAGACATGTCCAGGTGTGGATTTTGTGTCAACCACACATTATTAGTGCAACATATACAACAGGTTATGAATTATCTTTTAATCTACTGCTGCATAGTGTATGCACTCATTTCCCAATACAGAGACAAATTATATACTGTACCCTAAAAAAGATTCAACTTCCAACCAGGCATCCCTTTTTCGGTCATGTCATTATAGGTGAAAATCTTATTTTATTTTCCATAAGCTGACAACGTGTCACAATACAACATGTTGTGAGCTTATAGATTGGCTAATTCCTCTATTTAAAAAAAAAGTGAACGTATGAAATATGGCTCAAGTGATTAAACTGTTTAAAAATTGACGATTACCTGTGTTATAGAGGCTATTTTGCACAGATATGAATAGAGGTGTGCCTTGAGATATTAACTTTGGTGTGCCTTTGGCACAAAACGTTTGAAAACCCCTGCTGTAGTCTGTTACATTATATTTTTAAAAATCACAAAAACATAAGCTAGATAGTTGCTTCACTTAAATGCCTAAAACATAAGAGACTTCTGACTACACGTTTTACATCAGCAAAACGACGGCTTAAAAAAAACGAAACTATAAGAGTTATTAGTGACCTAATTAGTGCATATGTGCTTGTGTATTTATTGCACATTGCACTATTGCAGTAGGATCTTGAGTTTAGCAGCTTGATGAAGGCTGGAACAAAACGAAAGCTTCAAGTGGTTTGAGTTGCACTTTGGCACAGGTTGATGGCAGAGGTTTGTATTCAGAGAATAGGGGATGTTGAGAGTCTGTAATGATTTGTGTTGCTTGTTTAATGGCTGCCTGCCTCATACAGGCTTTTGTATGGGCTTATAGTCTTTCCTCCCTATTACTGTTTTGTGCATTTTCTTAATCACTATAAATATTTATCTTTGTTCTTGTGAAAATGTACTGACATTATCCAACAGTCAGTTAATGATGATGACATCACTGGAAAGAAGCCATATGTAATGGAAATAGACAGGTAGTGGCTTTGTTAAAGTGGTGTTGATGTCAGTGAGTGCACTCGCACCGTCTGTCTTCCTCCGTGAGGCTATAGATACAGGATTATGAGTCAGAGGCGCAGGTGGGCTCTGCTCACTTCAGCTGCTGGCCAAATAGCTGTGTGCACACTCTGAGCCAAAGGAGCCATCCGGGACTCGAACCAACGTCCTGCGGTACCACACACTGAGTTGAGCTATAAACCTGCATTGACTGACAGTTTACACAGACCTCCCAGCTGGTTGTGGAGCGTGTAAAATGAAGCCGTTCCGGGATTGAATTCTCTGTTATAATAAATACATTTTCATGACTGATATGAAAGTTTCAGCATAGAGATATCAAAACAGTGTTTGTTTTCAGTGAAAAGAAAAAGCATTCACAAAAATCGTCTCCCTGTTGCTTTTAACCTGTGGTATTCACAAGTCTGACCGTAAATAAAGACATAAAAGTAGCCTACATTGCGGAATTGCCTAATTAGGGACGTTTACAGATTGTGCTAAAACGGTTAATTAATATTGCCCAGGTCTATAATGACACAAGTAACGCCTCCGCTTCTGTTCAAACTGAATGGAAAAAAGACACCTGTTAGCGTTTCTTGCGCCAAGAGGCCACTCTGCAAGTCATCACCGTGCCCCTTCTGCTTCAAGGGTTCCATCAAGGTATTAGCAAGACATGCTGGGATAACATGATGATATTGGATAGTGTCTTATACACACTCAAATCCAGTGTGTTCATTTAATCCTGGGAGTGCAAAAATGGGCCCATATTGCGGGGTGTATCTCATTCAACATTATTACTGTTTGCATGTTAAAACCTTGTGGGAAAATTATACAGAATTCCATAAGCAGAAAATCAGCTTGTATTGTTCAACCTTCAGGACTGCTATGTTTGAGGTGTACTACTGTATTCAACCAACAGTCCACCATTGAGACATCATGTCTGTTCCGTGCTCTTTAAAACCTTCAATGTCACGTTTACGTAGAGGTTAAGACACAGTATATCATGTAAGCTTCATGAAAAGTCGCTTTGGATTTAGACAATCTAGCTTCTGCTACACAGTAAACGTCAACTTTCAAATGTATTTATCCCCAGAGTGCAGTTGGTCTTGCATCAAGATAATAATGTATACCGCGTACTGACGAATAGAAGCCAATTACATAAAATACAAAAGGCCTGCATAAGTGGGGGTGGGGTGGGGGGCCTGAATATAGCAGACTCAGGGGAAACAGTGGTCTCAGGTTGACCTTCCCAATCCTAAAAATCACATTAAATAATAAAAAGCTGAATACCAGAATAAAGTGCTGAACAAAGTGCTGCATACAAGTATAAAGTGCTGAGTTTCAGGACTACCCAACAGTTAAAAGATCAACATCAATATAAATACAACTCTTGTGGTCAGGGTACAAAACCACAACCCTCTCTCTCTCGCTCTCTCTCGCCTATTGTTCTGATCCTCATTCGCCCCCAGTCTACTGGGTGTTGAGGGAGTTCCTCCAATTGTTTCTGCAGGGTTTTCCAGGGCTATTAGTGCAATACTTTTGAAGGTTTTCTCATTGTTCCGAGTAGAATGACTCAGCGGCCAGAGTGAAGACTGAGGACATGGGATAACAGGTGTTGAAAACATAATGTCAGACGAGGACATTCCAGGGGAGCCTCTCTAGTCTCTACCCCATATGCCTCATGATAAATATTACAAATCAGGCTTTACAAAGGTCTGATCCTGAGAACCTCATAAATGCATACATCTGAGTCTGCTTGGATCTCTTACGGTAATAGTCTCTTACTGTTGATAAACTGTGCACATATTATCCTACCCACTGTTAAAGGCCGGTTGACGAGTTGGCACTGTACATATATCAGTCTCATATTCACTATAACAGTCTGGACATAATATATTCGTTGGGGATGGATGTACATTCATGCATAGATTCACTGGTGATAGATTGTACATTTATACTATTTATTGATAGAATATACAACTCAGTCAGACGTCCATGTGTGTCCAAAGTCTATTTTATTTTATTTCTTTATTTTTGATTTATCTTACACTTATCTCTCTACTCTTACCCGTCCTGTGTTTCACGATTACTGCTGTTGCTGCTAATTTCCCTGTGGGGATTAATAAAGGCTCATCTTATCTTATCTTATGAAAGCAATATGTCCCAGATGATGCACAGAAAACACACTGCATGTTCTGCTTTTGGGCTTTCAAACGCTGTTTAATACTTTGTTTGGGCCTATGACGTAATTATTTATGATATTTGATATTTGCCTTTTGGAGAGTGTGGTGGGATATATGTAGGATTGTAGGTTGGGTTTTCCATTGACAACTGTCAGTGAAACTAGATTTTCAGGCCGCTATGCAGCTTTCAAATCTAGTCCTATATTGCGCTGACCAGATCAGTGGTCAAGTGGTCACGTCCACCCTCCGTAAATACAGTATTATTTCCCATCAGCAGTTTCGTTTTGATATTCATAATAAAAAGCCCCTTTCATTTTCACTCCTTGTGTCTAGAATGGATCTAACTCTCCTTAATGGTAGCAGCTATAGGGCTCAGGAGATGGATATTGTATACTGAATAGGCTACATTACAACACTAATAATTAGTGTTGTAATGTATTAATTGTTATCCAGTGGCCTAAAGGTCTGATCCTAGAATTGCGAAGTATTTAATGAATTTGACCCAATATGAAGTGAGCTGTAACATAACATGCAATGATGATTCAAGGATTATATATTATGATATGAATCATAGCCGTGATCTAATCATGAAACAGGGATAGGTGAAAAGATAATCTGTCGTCTGTTAGCCTATGGCACAATGGACCTAAATTACCAGAGAACAATCCCAAATAACAAGACTTCAATAAGAATCCTGAATAGGCTGACATAGTATGTAACAGAAAAATATATCAAAAATGGTTTTGGATGAATGATATCATGTTAAAATACATGTAAGAGTGACAAAGGACCCACATGTCAAAAAAGGCTGGTATGGCCCTTTAACCACTTAGTACAACCTATACTTCATTGACTGGAAGCCCCCAGGGGTCTACAGTATATACTAGTCTCCCTCCTTTTCTCCGTATGCACCAAATCTCTTTGCCAAAAATAGATCTACAAGCTCACAACGCATCATAGATAGTCTATTTTCGAGTCTGCGAATGTTCGCCCCCCCCCCCAGAATAGGGACGCGAGGGTTCAAGTGGTTAAGTGAAAGAAAAAGAGACTCCTTCATGTCTTTACATTAGTGACATGTCACTCCGGCCGCCTGGACTTAAGAGAGCTCAGACAAAAGACACATCCATGCTCAGTCGTCACACGCAGAGGTTCAGAGCGCTCCGTCTCTCCGAGGGAGGAAGAGGGGGGGAAAAGGAAAGTAAAAAAAAAAGAGAGCGAGAGAGAGAGAGAAATGAGGCTAAGTCTTTTCTGCCTTGGCCCGTGCAACGTTCGTTCCTGGGACCGTGGGGCTAATCTGTGTAATGTGTCTGCCTCACTATTGTCCCAGTGAATTTGTTGACGTACGCTAAGTGGGTCACAGTGCTGAAGTAGCCCGGCCTATTCTCGTCCTGTTCCACGCTGTGGTTGACATGGCAACCATAGTGGTTGATTAAACACGCGCTGAGGAGATAGATGTTTGTGTGTGTTGGGGGGTATACTTGAAAAAGAACCTGCTTGCTTCAGGGGAGGGGAGGTGGAGGGGTTATAGGGAAGCACAGAGACTGAGCACTCGTACTTTAACACACACACACACACACACACACACACACACACACACACACACACACACACACACACACACACACACACACACACACACACACACACACACACACACACACACACACACACACACACACACACACACACATCCCCCACTGCTCTCTCTCTCTCACCCAACCCCCATCTGGGAGTCTTGGGATCCAATAAAGATCAGCTGTGCATCTTTTGGCTGTGATTGGTGTTGTGGTTTGAGAAAACGTATAACTGACGCTTGTCACTGAATCTCTCTCCCTCTCTCTCTGTTAATTTATGTTGCTTGACTCATTCGCTTTGATCATAACATTAGAGGCAGTGGTTCTATTGGTATGTTGGAATGTTACATGAACCGTTAACTGAAGCATGTATGTACTTATAGGTCAAAGTCATAGAGGAGTATTCAGTCTGTGGTCATGGTAACCCTAAGGACAACAGGGATTCAAAGACAGTACCTCAATGAGCAGATCATCTCTATCTGTTTTACTTGGAGGCAGTGCTGGCCAGTATAGGAAGTACAAGTGGTGTCTGTACAATATTTACGGAACAAAGGTTAAGGCTGCGATCTGTAACTTATTTTAATGACTAAAGTAAGTTACTTACTTAGAGGTTGGAGGTGGTCTCCCTGCTATCCCATTGACACATTAGACCATTGTGTCAGGACACCTACTGGTAGACTGGTAGAAGTCTGCTTAATGTGCTTAAGCTCATAAGCACAACCGCTCCCTGGGCCATGAAGCAGGGCTTCTGTCTTGATAGAGTAGTAAAAGTTCCCAGTTCAAATCCCGGATAGAGTGAAACTTACAGATTGCAACTTTAATGTTGTCATATTATCAAATGTTCTTTAAACTTCCCTAATTACACAGCTGCACAATGTATATGTCCTTGTCCTAACTATTTACTGATATCATACTATATTTTTCAATATCTTGAAGGGATAGTCACCCAAAAAAATTGCCCATGGAGACTTGAATGCATGGATATTTTTTGTCGCATTCCTAAGCCAATAATTTGAGGACCAGCGGAGCGGTAGGCGGCGGTTCCGGTCGGACACTCAAAGGAGACTCTTTGTGTCTCCTATACCAGAACCGCTGCCGGTCATCAAATTATTGGCTTAGGAAAGTGACAAAAACAATAAAATATCCATGAATTCAAGTCTCCATGGGGTGACTAATAGATAGAAAAAAAAGGTCATTTTGAGGGTGAACTATCTCTATAAAATGGACGTCGTTTTCATATTGTTCATACATTTTACTCAGACCTACTTTTAGCTACAGTACATATACCGTAGCTCTCCTTTGCAACGTTTGCACTACTTATACAACTAAAAATATCTCCACTCAGAAGAGGACTCTGGGTAATGTTACCCCTATTATGTTATAGATGTGCTAAAGAGTGCTTTAGAAACTTTAAACGTGGGGTCCGGGGACCCCCAGAGGTCCTTGAGGCGTGTTCCAGCAGGGGGTCCCCAGTCAAATTAGAAACTCCCTGTGGTTTTAATCGTTAGGGTCCGGGGACCCCCAGAGGTCCTTGAGGGGTGTTCCAGGGGGTCCCTGGCCAAATCAGTAGTAATTGAATTAAACTATAATTCAATTGGAATAATTACAATACCAAAACAAATGAAATATCACCACTGTGAATCTACTGTATTTGTCATATCAAATTTAAAGAGTTAAATTTAAAACCAAAACATTCTGTCTTACCAGTGGGTCCCTAGGACAGAACCATGAAATGGGGGTCCATGGCCTCATTTTGGGGGCCTACGAAATTATGAAGTCTGAAAACCCATCATCGTCTCCATCTCCCTGTCTCTCTCTCTCTGCCCCTCCTCCTCCCTTCCCCCTCCCTACTGGCCCTAATGACATGTTAGCCTGTTAGCATGGATTAAGGTGGCTACTAATTGTCTCCGCCAGGCCGAAGGCGTATGTTTTACCCTCCGTCCATCCGTCCGTGTGTCCGTCCGTGTGTCCGTCCGTGTGTCCGTGTGTGTGTCCGTCCTGTCTGTGTGTTAGCAGCTAATCTCCGGCACTATTGGCCCGGTCACTCCGAAACTGTGCACACACACTCCCTGGATGCCAATTCAAAACCTCTGCCCCATTTTTTTCACATGGGCCTGTTATAGCGCCACCAGGAGGCCGATTTGTGCAAAACCCATATTTTTACATTACTCCTACAGATTTTATCCAAACGTCATGCAAATCGGTACACAGTATCCCTATAGTCATGTGATCAACACGGATCTGTCCGATTTCCCATATTCCATCCTCATTGCCTATGGTTGGCTTCCAAAGTTTGCAGGATTGGTCCGTTTTGAACAAAAAGCCTCAAACTATGCATGCAGCTTGCGATTTCCGTGAAATTTCACACGCACATTCCCACTAGGCAGAGGAAGAAATGCCACCCTTTTCACATTGGCCTGTTATAGCGCCACTAGCAGGTCTAATTTAGCAAAACACATTTTTGGAACAAAATGCCTCAAATCATGAATGCAGTGTCTGATTGCCGTGAAAGACCTAAGAATAAATGGCAACCTTTTCACTTTGGCCTATTATAGCGCCACCAGGAGGCCAGAATAACGTACCTGACCTGGCGGAGACCTGTGCTCCGAGGAGCACTTTTTCTAGTTTGTGCTCATCTCATACAGCAGACCTGCTGTCTCCAGAAGGATGTAGGCAGATGTTAGTCAGCACAGAGATCTCTAAAGGAGCACATCACCCATTTTCTAAATTATATTCATATTGGTCCTCGCTAATGCTTATTATAGCATTTCTGTCTACTCACACTACTGTCTCAGAGGAGGGTGACGATTTCAAACACGATTTCAATTATTCTTCTATTTCAACATGCTAACCTTCCAGTAAGAGAAAGGCTGTATAGTTTCTATTAGCCTGGAATCCCCATTGATGATGTCATTGGTAGGCAGGTTTCTGAACTGTCCATAGCCCACAAATAGGTGGAGCCCTGGAGGACCCTGGTCAATTAGCCTACCCTATATTAAGTGTAACTTGACTGATGCAGTGCTGCTACACTACATGCATGTAAAACGTAAAAGAATATGGTCATTATAATTTTTACTTTTTAAAAATAAAAGCATGTCACTATCATGGTCAAATCAACAATCAAAGTCAACAATTTGCCATGGACATGGACACATTGGATTACAGCTATTAAGTGCATTTCTTTAGCCATGTGAGCCTGAAGCCATCATCCATGAATGATTACACAAATCAATCATAACTCCATAAACTCCATAAACGTTCAGGACATATGTGATGCCAGCCTTGCCCGGCTATCTTTTTTTAAACATGGTAGCACAGGACACAGAGTGAGTAGACAGAAATTGTGCCCGCTCATTCTGAGCATCAATGAGGACCAATTATATGAAGATAAGGTTGAAAATGGGTGAAGTACTCCTTTAACACTGATCTCTGGTCAAGAACACAGAAGAGGAATAGAGTAGAGAGTCGGAAGTGAAAGGGTGTGTGCTGATGCCTAAAAGTGTATGTGAGTTGGCGTGAGAGAGTGTGTACGCGTGCATGTGTGTTCCTGTCGGACGTGACGGTGACAGATGGAGCGAGGTGGGAGGTGGGCGGTTCTGGGTGGATGGGGGGTCGTCCTCTCTCTTTATGGCAGAGAGACGCCGTCTGTTGATTGGAGCATGGAGGAGGTTCGGGGTCATGGGTAAATTACAGCCTGAGTAAAAAGAAAAAGAAGCTTTTCGTGATGGGGATAAAATATTTATTTTAACCAGTTGAACCCCAGCATCCATCTGGGGGGGGGGTGGGGCATTAGCCAAAAATAGCAGATCTACAAGCTCATGGGGGAAAAGCGGTCCAAGTACATAGCCAACTCAGGACAGGACTGTTTTACGAAGTCTAGAGTGTTTAAGTGCAAAAGCTTCATCATCCGTTGTCGTCACTCAGCATTCATGCCATGGACTAATCCCTCTATTGCCAGATTTGACTTAGTTGGTTTATTAATTTAGTAAATTATTACAGACATCTTTCAAACTGCTTCGCTGGCAGCTAATTTACACGCTGTATGGACATGCAGATTAGTGTCCGTCTTTAGTCAACTGTGGGTTTGTCTGTCTATAAAGCATATTAAAATTACAAGAGAAATTCTCCATCACAAATTGGTCTGAAATAAACATATTTTTTATTTTTTTTTACCAGAGAACATCAAAATAGCTCCTCGTTATATCCTGTGTGATTGTTAAAGGGATAGTTCACCCAAAAATAAATTAGTCACCCCATGAGGACTTGAATTCATGGATATTTTTTTATTTTGTCACATTCCTAAGCCAATAATTTGTTGACCAGCGGACCGGTAGGCAGCCGTTCCGGTAGGAGACACAAAGGAGACTCTTTGTGTCCTACCGGAACCGCTGCCAGAAAAAGTGCTCCTCGGAGCACAGGTCTCCGCCAGATCAGGTAGGTTATTGTGCCCTCCTGGTGGCGCTATAATAAGCCAATGGAGATAATAGAGATACTGTGTGTACCGTGTATTTGCGTGATGTTTGGATAAAATCTGTAGGAGTAATATTAAAAAAAATGTTTTGCACAAATCGGCCTCCTGGTGGCGCTATAACAGGCCCATGTGAAAAATGCATGGCAGAGGTTCTGAATTGGCATCCAGGGAGTGTGTTTCACAGCGAGCGTGCCAACGGTGCCGGAGATTAGCTGTTCACAGACAGATGGACACACGGACACACACACACACACGGACGGACGGACAAGGGGTAAAACATACTCTCTCGCCATGCCTTTCGGCCTGGCGGAGACAAATATCCATTAATTCAAGTCTCCATGGGGTCACTAATCGATAGGAAAAAAGTCATTTTGAGGGTGAACTATCCCTTTAAAGAATCAGAACAAATGCTACCTCTACATGTATATGGGAGCTTGTATTAGTCATCAGACTTCCACCAAGTCAATTAGGCCAACCTTTCAACCGGAGTGACCGTGGAGTCAATACATTGAAACAGACCATGTTCTACAACCATGCTACAAACTGCATGGGCGAGGTAGAATTGAATCGCATCGACTACTTATGAACCACACATCTTTCATCTTTATCACAGGTAATGTCATACTAATGCAGAAAGCCATAAATAATGAATGCTAGAGGCTTGTGCTTGACTGAGCTTTGCTGCACGCTAAATTATGAATCAAGCGCCCAGCAGCTCCCTCTGTCAATTCTCACCAGCTCTTGTCATTTTTCACCAACTCCCATCTGGCAGAGTGAGTTAAGATCAATGTTGAGCTACAGAGAGAGAGAGAGACCTGCAAGGTATAGGCTGCTCACTACAGACACCTGAAACTCAATCAAAGCTGTAGAAACCAATACAAATCATAGATCTATACTGCAATACTGGTGGTTTGGTAGGTTTTTGCTTCCAAAGTCATCATCATATACTGTAGAAGTCACATGTGTGGTACAAGTTTGACAAATATTAACGATTATGTGAAATGAAAATACTTTTTGAGCAAACAGATGATAACATGCTGCGCGCACACACACACACACACACACACACACACACACACACACACACACACACACACACACACACACACACACACACACACACACACACACACACACACACACACACACACACACACACACACACACACACACACACACACACACACACACACCCTGACTAATGCATCCATTGCTTAACTGGTTGTCATACATCATGTGCTGCCATGTGACCAGACACAATTTCCGTTCACAACATTTAGAACAGAACTAATCAATAAACTATCACCCTCCTTCCTCTAATCCTCTCTTCTTCCATTCCTCCCTCTCTTCCCCGGATCTTTATCCTGCGCCGTTTCCATGGAGACTACACATTTCCTTCGAGCCGACGCTCAGACGCAGTGTTATTATTATGATTGTGCTTCAAGTGTGTGATCCATAACGACTTGTCTGGTGATAAAATATCTGCGACATATCACGCAAATAAAATAATGTAATTTCAAATTAACAGAGATGATTAGTCTTATCTCACCCTAGTGGCAATTAGCTCCCTTTCCCCTCCTATATGCAGTAATGGCAGCTGCCTATTGATTGCAGGCAGTGGGAGTGTTCTCCATCAAAGCTACAGCCGCAACCACAGTTTCATTACATGCAACGAGCGATTGAATTCCATGGCTAGGATGGACAGAGTATTACTGTTTCAGACTCAGGCAATGCAACACTCAAATGCTGTTATTCAAGCACTAGAGGAAGATGTAATGACAGGTCTGCCACTAGAATGCAAATTACACCAGTCTGTATGGTAGAGTACGTTAATACAATATAAGTAGCACATCTTCAGTGGTTGGAGGTGGTCTCCCTCCCTACTCTTCCATTGATAAACTAAGACCTTGATATTACTGGTTCACAATGTCAATAAAGTTATTTGAAGCACCAGATTGTACACTAGATACGCCGCCATCATTATTGTAGAATTTTTTTTGCAAGAGACAACAGTTTAATGATTGAATTTGCCTTCCTGTGCAGTAGTCTCCACTTACAGTATGTAAAGCTACAATATACACCTCTGCACATGATGACACCGTGGCAGTCAGCTCTCTCATCATGTCATTGTCAATGACCCTTTCATTTCATTTCTTTGAATTTCATATCAACCTCAGTATGAGGCTGATATGAAACCCTGAAATCAAATAACAAGAGACTGTTCCTATCAAGAATTAAAGTGGGGGTGATTTGAGTTTCTCTGAGATAAAAAATCTTCACCGCAAAGGATTAGAAAGGCCTTGGGGTCTTTTTACACAGTAAAATTCTCAGTGTTAATTTAACTCAAAGGGATATGTGTACACTCTCTGTGTTAAATGAATGCTGAGCATTTTACTGTAATTATGGGGAAAAAAGGAGGACATGGATCTGGGAGAAAAGAGAGCAGCTGTGATTGGCTTTCCTGCTTTCCTCTGCTGGCACTGCAGCATGTACAGCTGTGATTGGCTCTGCTGCTTTCCTCTGGCCACACTCACTGCAGCATGGACAGCCCCTGTCATCGCCTGCTCCCAGACGCAGGCGATAAGGTTGATTAAATGGACCTACTGTACAGACTTTCTTCTTGGCAGAGAGATTGAATAAGTAATGATTACCCCTCCCTCGACCACCAGCAATGAGCTGTCCTCCTACACAGTGGCCAACAGTAGAAGACTGTGGTTGTACTGGGCAGCTCTCACTGGCCAACAGTAGAAGTCTGTGGTTGTACTGGGCGGTTTCCAGTGGTCAACAGTAGAAGAGTGTGGTTACACTGGGATGCTCCCAGTGGCCAGTAGAACACTATGGTTGTATTGGGCAGCTCTCAGTGGAGAACAAAACACAGGGAGTCTAATAAGTACTTTTTGTGTGCAGTTTGTTAATGAAGTCACACAAATCACACAGCCACACTATACAGGCTGCTTGTGTGCATGTCAGTTAGGAGACAGTCTACACCTGGTTTGGCCAAATGGAAATCATCTATAAGAACCAACGTGCTTCTCATGAATAATGTTAGCATAACTAACAGATTCACTTGCGGGGAGAAGCGGTTGTACAGGGCAGCTCCCAGTTGCCAACTGTAGAAAAACATGTGGATGTACTGGGCAGGTAGGCCCCAGTTACCAACAGTAGAAGCCTGTGGTTATAATTATGTTAATTCAGTCCCAGTGTGAATGTGTGGTGTCAGACTGTATGTCTATACATTGTATCTGTATTCTTATCTCTACTTTTACCTGTACCTCTGCTATCCGGAGATCCATGCTTACTGCTGTTGCTGCTATGACACCTGAATTAACCCACAGGGTTAGCTTACTGGGCATCTCCTAGTCACCATCAGTAGAAAGATAGATAGATACAGTAGACAGACCTTAATTAATCCAGAGGGAAATTCAGTTGTCAAAGTAGTACCACAGTAGGGATGAAATAAAAATACAGGTATGGGTAGAGAAGTAGTAACACTAGTTAACAAAAGGGTAAAAAAGGCAGTATAAGAATGATCAACATCCGACCTGGCCTAGAAGTCAGTGGTTGTAGTGGACTGGGGTGAATCTCTACACTATAAGCACTGCAGTAAAAGAGCATGTGTGTCAGCAATCCTCACTTGGATAAAGATTTTTAAAAAAAGAAGTGGGGAAGCCGCTGAGCAGACGGCTTTGTGACGACACGGTCTGCAGCTGTATTACATCTGCCAGGATGCAGATAATCTGGGCGAACCCCAGGCAGGGGTTGTGAACAGCAGCGAGTGTCTGAGCCTCATGTCTGATTTACAGTTGGCCGCACAGCCGGGTTGAGCACTGAAAATAGCCGATCTTGTAGATCATTACTATTTCCGGTGCTGATACCAAGTATTGTATAAGACTACTTGATATTCAAGTCAGGGCAAAGGAAGGCAGAGAGCAGGAGGAAGGACGAGGGATGCCCCTCTAGTTTTGTGATGCAGGTGTGAAGCAGGCAAGCCGGTGTCCATGAAGGAAACGAGGCTGATAACAACCATGATGAGTGATAATGAGCCCCCACTGTGTGGTCGACAGAGGACAGGCGATGCAAATTCATTTAATCAAAGGGGAATTCTGTTGGCGATGTAAAGGCTTTCTGTGGTACTATGAGCGTGAAATTACACTTCTGCATTTCGTTAGCCGACTTTATTGATGTGGGGGACTGTGTTTTGCAGTGCAGTGAGCATTTGTATACAGGAAAATGGCCCTCCCTTTGCAAATGTCTCTCGAAGGGATCGGGTTTGTCATTTGATTCCCACTCAGATCAGCTTGTAAATTGTGTCTGGTGGCTGTCAAATGAACTGCAGTTGAGTTGATGTTACTCTGACTGACAGAGAATCCTCTTCCCAAACACACCACACATGCAGACAATAGATACACAGTCACACATATGGTTGAACACCCAAGAGAGAGTATGCAATCAATTTAAGCAATTTAAGACAGCACATGCAAAACACTTGCATGCACTCGGGCACACACACGCACACGCACACACGCACACGCACACGCGCACACACACACACACACACACACACACACACACACACACACACACACACACACACACACACACACACACACACACACACACACACACACACACACACACACACACACACACACACACACACACACACACACACACACGACAATATGCCAACAGATTGAAGCCAGCTCTGAGCGGAGATTAGTCACCTTAAGGGGCACCACAAACAGGAAGCCAGGCTAAGCAGAGTGGGATCAAAGTCCAGGTTCGGAGTTCAACACTCTTTCCGTGTTAAATGTCAAGAGGAGGTGTGTAGGGCTTACATGGGCTTACAGTATTTACTAAGGAGGAACACACTAAACCTTTACCATGTGCTAATATTAAGGAGCGCAACTGGACCAAAATATGTGATTGATTTACTATGACCTCCCATTCAAATAACATCAAACACAATTTGCCAATTAGAACAGTGGAGGCACTAACTTATCTCATAATAAGCAATGGCGAGGACAGATTCATTGTAAGATACCATCATCTACTCGCTCTGTGTCTCAGAGCTGGGCTGTGGACAATTCAGAAACCTTTCCAGGAAGACAAAGGCTGTAGTTTCCATTAGTTTGAATGGGTGAAGTGCTCCTTTAAAAATTGTTCCTACGAAATGCTTTGAGTAGTGTATCAAACTGTGTGGTTTTTATTAAAGGGACACCGTCACAATTTTCAACATTATCTCTCTGCATATTTGTTGTAGAGCTAATGTTTCATTGGCAGTCATAAAACTGTACAGTATTCTGCGCATTTCTGAAATGCCGCTTAAGTTGAACTGGAAAGTTTACTCCAGTGATGTCAGTGTGGTCAAATCCATGAATGTAACATCAACAACCCTTACTTCCTGGTTCTTAGCCGCCACACTCTGTAACCACAACTTTGTCCTTGTTCACTGTGATCTTGACAAAAAATATGAATGAGTTTGATGTAATGTCAACCATAGACTGTATGGGCGTGTCAGTTTGATTCTTGTCCAAAAGGAATTGTGGTAGCACAGAGAAAGCCTGTGACATTGTCTCACAGGCTTGTATTGTAAATATTGTAAATATTGTGGAGACATGGCAGCGGCTCAGGAGGTAGAACACACAAAGTTGGGCACGCTTAAGGGTGGGAAGCCGGTTGGTTCTCTGTATCTGCACTCGTGACTTCTACATGTTAGAGGGGCGCCTGTTTAGCAGGTACCAGATCTTGGAAGGATTCCTCTGCATGTGTTACGACCACCAGGTGAAACTCCTCACTGTCAGTTGAAACGACTCAACGGCGACTCCATATGTAACCTAGGAAATGTGGTTGATTATACCCTCTCCAAGACCAAACAGGAAGGGTTACCAGTAACAGGGACTACACAAAACATAAGGAAAAAAAAAAACGGTGTTGTCCTGGTCTCTGTCACAGCCAGCCAAGCATGATTTTTCTCTCCATGAGCACCTTAATTTGCAATCAACCGTCACTTTCAGTCACTTTAGACTGGCACAACTGACCTTTATCCTAACCTTCTGTATGTGTGTGTTGGTTCAGGATGCTTGGAGTGCTGCATCAAGTGTCTGGGTGGGATCCCGTACCCCTCCCTCATTGCCACCATCCTGCTGTACGCTGGCGTGGCGCTGTTCTGCGGCTGTGGACACGAGGCTCTGTCTGGGACTGTCACCATACTCCAGAACTACTTTGAGGTGGCCCGGAGCCCCATGGACACACTCGACGTCTTCACTATGTGAGTGTATACGGCTTACAACTGGACCGGACTAACCGTTTTCAACTGGTGCCATGGCATTTAGTCCGACGTCACACATTATTACCCTAACCTTCACCTAACCTAAAAATGTTTGGACTATTAGGGTTTCGTAATAATGGACTGTCGGACCAAAGCTCAGGCACCCTTTAAACCTGGTGTCCCTGTCGTTTTTGTGCATGTCATTATAAATTACGCGGCAAATTTCCAAATATGTAATAAAAAATATTTTAAGGAAAACAAATGTATAGCAGGCTGTTGTGAGCTTATAGATTTGCTATTTTCACTATTTGTTGTATGACTAAGTAGTTAGTCATACAATATAGGTATATACGTATACAACAAAGTATACTGTATGTACTGTATTTACAGTAAATAGCTAACTGGTGATTTTCATCTCCAGGATCGATATCATCAAGTACGTCATCTACGGCATTGCCTCTGCGTTCTTCGTCTACGGCATCCTGCTGATGGTGGAGGGATTCTTCACCAGTGGGGCCATCAAGGACCTGTATGGAGACTTCAAGATCACCACCTGCGGACGCTGCGTCAGCGCCTGGGTAAGAGAACATTGTAGTCTCATTTATGGAGCAGCAACATACCGATTTCATTGATTCTTGCTGGCAACATGTCAAATTCCAGAGGCCTCATTTAAAAAATCTGACAAGAAGTTCACTGTCGGTCGTAAAACAGCACGAGAGAGAGAGAGACAGAGTGAGAATCCCTCACTTTTTCCAATAATAAGCAGAGTGCAGGATGTTACTTCCATCCTGGTCCATGCTCTGGGGAAAGCCACGAAACCACTTCCTGACATGCTCTGACCCAGGGTGTCTCCTGCACTCTGACCCCTAAGTGTGAGATGTGGAGAGAATCATTCCTAATGACACTGCAGGGAAGTATAAAGTATACTAAAATTCAAATTAAACACAATAAAAAGGTTACTTCAATTCTCTTCTAAAGAACACAAACGATATCTGGCATCTGGGCAAATAGCTGCACCAGTAAAACCACTTAAAGTGGACAACTAACCTAATGAACTCCAGTACCACCAAAACCACATCATTCGATTGCTTTTCCTCCCTGTGGCTGAGCAGGGCTCGGCAGGGTTTGTTGTCTGCTGTGCCAAGTACTAAATGTACAGTGGTGTCTAGTTTCATTCTATGTAAGGCAGAGCGTAAGCAGATTTTCACACCAAACAAACACGGATACATATGTTCCGCTGCTGACCTAGTATCAGGTCCCACCAGAGTACGTTCTGCTGCGTCTGCCCTTCCTCTGCATGCCCTTGATGCCCCACAATTGGCCACCACTGCATGACTCATTCTTAGAACAGGAATCCACCTTATATCTGTGGCACAGGTTCAGATCCTAGGACATCCAATTAATGTCCATCAACAGCCATCAAAGTGTAACTGAGGAAGATGACGACACCATCTCTACCTTCTCACTCACTGTACGGGAAGAGCAGCACCAAACAAGACTAAGAGTCCCTGCTAGCAGCCCCTAGTGGCCGTGCTGCTCTGTACACGTTTGACTTAAGAGTCACTAGACGAAAGGCCACGGGGTCACCAGAATCAGCAAGTTGCATGGCAGTCTACCCAGTAGGTGCAAGAGTACATTTTGGCTTAAGTGCGGTGCTATTAGAAAGGCCATGGGGCCACCAAAATCAATGGGGGTCATCCTCGAGAAAGCATGACAATTCGGTAACTTATATTGATCCCTGTGGGGAAATGTGTTTTATACATTCGACCCTCAAATGACTATTAGGAGCAGTGGGCTGCCACCTAGGGGTGCTCAGGGAGCAGTTAGGTGCTCAGTGTCTTGCTCAAGCACACAAAGCCAGGAGGATATGCCATCCATTCTTGTTCAATATAAATTAAACTGTGTGTGTGTGTGTGTGTGTGTGTGTGTGTGTGTGTGTGTGTGTGTGTGTGTGTGTGTGTGTGTGTGTGTGTGTGTGTGTGTGTGTGTGTGTGTCAGTTCATCATGCTGACGTACATCTTCATGCTAGCCTGGTTGGGAGTGACAGCCTTCACGTCCCTGCCGGTCTTCATGTACTTCAACATCTGGACCATCTGTCAGAACACCACGGTGCTGGAGGGAGCACAACTCTGCCTGGACCCACGCCAGTATGGTGAGGAGGCTGTCCTCAACTGTCCCTGTGGACCTGTCGCTCTCTCTCTCTCTCACACAGACTGTACTCTTGGCGATGATTTGTCTAGGCTAGTTTTGCATCTCTCTCTCTCTACTCATCCACATTCTCAATGACTCTCTCTTACTCAACGTACTCTCTCTGATTCTTTTCTTCTTTTCTCATCTTCTTCTTGTTTCTCTGTCCGTCTGTCTTTCTCTCTCTCCATCTGTCTTGTTGTTGGTCCAGCCCTACTTATCTAATTGTTTATATTGTTAGCTAGTCATCCTTGTTATGTTTGTGTTTGAGCATGAAGCAGGCACGCTGCCAATTTAAAATAAGAACAGGTTTTGCACAAGAGAAAGGGAAATCATCTCGAAAGTTGACTGTCGGCTGTGGATGTTTAATTGGTAGAAATCATGTGCTCTAATTACCCTCATTTTTTCACATCGGACATTACAAAGCCGTGAACTTGAACTTTAAGGGATGCTGTACTGTTGATCAGAACCTGAGTGTTCTGTTTTTCAGGAATCGTTCCCATTGCTGAGGCCAAAACTGTTTGCGCTGGATCCGAGAAGTTTTACAAGATGTGTGAATCCAACGAGGTAGGTGAAAATAACAATAAAACAACTACAGTAAATGAATAAATTGTTACTTAGAGGACCACTTCGCCCGTTTTCAACCTAATCTTATACTTGGTCCTCTTTGAGATTTCTAGCACTTTGAGATTTCTTGTAAATGTAAAGTGCATTATAAATAAAATCCATTATTATTATTATTATTATTATTATTAATACTCATTATTAGATGGCAAGATTTATTAGAACTCACTCTGTGTCTAATAGGTGGGCTGTGGGCAGTTCAGAAGTCTGCGTGCCACTGCCACATCCCCTCAATGGGGATTACAATAGAAACTACAGCCTTTCTCTTACTGGAAGTTTTTTGCATTAACTTGGCCGCCCAAGCGTAGCGGTTAGAGCACACGCCTTTCGTGCAGATGATTGTGGGTTCAAACCCTGCCTGGGGTCGACATCACCAAGGGCATACAGTGAATCTGAAGCCTGTCCTGGACGTCTGGAGTCTCCAGACGTAAAAATGAATGATGATGTTCTTGCATTAACTTGAAAAAAAAAGAGTTTGAAATTACAATGATGATGTCACTGGTAGCCAGGCAAGTTTCGAATTGTCCACACCCCACCTCTGAGATGCAGAGTGAGTAGACAGACATTATATGCCATCTTATAATGAACATTAGACAGCATCAATTATATGAAGATTAGTTTGAAAATGGGTGAAGGATCCTATAAAGGGGGAGTATTATGGTAAGCAACATTTGTCTGGTCAGGCATTGGATTTGGTTGTTAAAGATCATGTTAGTCTAAGTGCTGTAAAAGTACAAAGCTTGTTCTTCTTGCCGTTTCCCTATATTCTTTTATGTGATTAAAATAACCCAAGCCAGTCAAAATGTCCCCTCATTGTGATGTCACATCAGAAACATTTTGCAGGTAATCTCAATTGCAATTCAACCTTCAGTTTGAGATAAGACTGACGGAAGCTAAATGCTGTTGTTGGCTGTCAGACTCTCTGACAAAATATGTCACAGAGTCTAATAATAATACTCCAAAATACGTAGTTATCTGTAGTCAGGCAGTGGCTTTAATGAATGCGAATAGGATCCTTAAACAGCCTTGTATTGTTGCATTAGAGTTAGATGTGGAGCTTGGGAAACCAAAATAATTTTGGTGAAACTGAACAGACCTTCGGTTGAATAAAAACAAAAATGTCACAGATGTGTTTTATAGACATACAGCAGTACTACCAATTTGGCAAGAAATGTAGGACAATACAACTCTACCACTTGAACCCTATCGTTCCTTCGGCAAAAAATAACAGATCTACGCATTGCAGCGTGGCCAAATTTCTTATCCCAAGATATTTGGTGTAGAGCGAAAAAAGGAGGGGCCTTGTATACTCCTGGGGGACCCCAGTCAACGAAGTATACCGGGTTTTAACGGTTAACGAGTATGTATGCCACTTGTGACAATAATATCAATGTTCTTTTCATATACAGATCATGATATTGTAATGCATGCACATGTAAAAGTCTGAAAGGTTTTCCATTACACTAGCACTGTGCTGTGCTCTACTCACCCTATAGGCCTGTCATTATAGTCGAAGATCTTAAAACATTTGAAACAACTTTAAAGTTTTTCCAAAATAGCCCATCTACAAACTTGTGAGTCGTTTGTGGAGCGTGTAGATCGGCTATTTTCGCCACTTGACACCGCCGCACGACAAAGTACAGTATGAACCAGGCTGTGGATAATGACAGAAATCACTACTCTTTACTGTAGATTCATAATGAAACACTGGGCAGCATCGTTTACAGTTAATTATAGGATTTAATAGGATATAGGACTGTGTGAACAACTGTGAACGTGGATGTTGAGCTTCACAGACTAGTAAATCAGAGTAGATTAAGAAGGCTAGTAATAATAATGTATTGTGTGTTTCGTCTACAGTTGGACATGACGTTCCACCTGTTTATCTGTGCTCTGGCCGGAGCAGGAGCTGCTGTCATCGCTATGGTGAGACCACAACAATACAAAACACACACACACACACACACACACACACACATCTTTGTTATAGTAACACTATGAACTATGGATATGTAAATAGATTAGGGTTGATATCAAACACACAGATTGCTGTTTATATATCTGCAACGCTAAGAACTGTGGATGCGTAAATATCATACGGTTGATGTCACATGGCATAAACACAGTTCATGTTCTAAGTAGTCCTACTTCCCACCTGGACTGACATCTGCTCAGGTGGTTGTAAGGGTGTGTATTTACACTGTAGGTACTCAACACAATGAATACATTTAATTCATAGTCCATAGCACGACAATGTTGCTTGCCGAAATTAACAGTTGTTTTCGGCCACATCTCCAGGCAATGGAGTATAAATGAAGCTAGCTGGATAAAATAATTAGTACTTGAAAAGATGAAAATATATACAGTACAAATATCCATACCCTGGAATGATATCTTTCAGTTTTTCCCCCCAGTTTTTTTTCACGTGTATTCAACTCAAGTCACATGGTACAGTAATGTTGAGCAGAGAACATACCAGGGGGCATACATGACAGAATGAAGACTGTCTCTTAAAAAAAGTTGAAGTGCTGTATTTTACAATGTAGGCCTTCTCCAATGTACAGTATGTTAAGTTATTGTGTTATATTGTTACTGTACTGTTCTTGGTTCAACCTCCTGCACAAAATCGTATTAAAAGCATAATTGTGTCATTCAGTACTTAGTACACACGATTACTTACACCATGTTCCATTAAACATCCATGGTTTATGGTTAATGACTCAATAAAAGAAAGAGTGAGCCTTTTAATTACAGGCCAAGTATGTGAGTAAAATATATGAAAAAAACAGTTAATATAGCATAATAATTTTATAATTGTCAATATTATCCATCACTTACATGTATTACTAATGATGAACTGTTGAGGCTGTATTAATAACAATAAACCGAGAGGACTGAGCGGGTAAACTAAAATATATACTCAAAATATGACATGTACCCCTGTTGGTACTGGCATAACCCTTCTTTTTCACCATTAGAAAACACAACCACAAATGAATAACGACAGACCAACACAGCGTCAACTGTGAAACAGCAAAAATATGTTATTATAAATCAACAATAAAGTCCTTGAAGTGTGTAGGCGAGACAGGTGGCGCGACGATGGTCAAGGACCATCAACCTGACGACAAGGCAGGCCTAGCCGGAGTTATTACTGCATTAGGCTATTTTTTTTTCTTTTTTTTACTGGTATATTATGCATTAGACATTATACAACAACATTATGCAATCTTTATTCATTACTTGGTCATTTGTAGTCATGAATGCACTAGTAATAGCCTGTAACCACCCTACCATACGCACAAATAGCTGATAACTGATGATACGACTCATCGTGAGCTTGTAGACGTGCTATTTTCACTATTTTTGAAAAGGTTTGAACATTTTGTCTATAACATGCGTACAATAGGGACGCCAGGTTGAAAGTGGTTAAATGGTTACCTTCTAAAGCGTTGTTGACGGATACAAAAATAAATAGTTTCAAGGTATAATGTGTGTGTATATCTGTTTCCTCACATCTGTATACATCAGGGAATAACTAATTAATAACTAATGTGTAATCTGTAATAATTAATGTGTAAAGTTTATTTAATCAGCATATAATCGAATGCAATATGCCTTGTTCTTCGTGTGGGCAAAGACATGGTTTTTAGGGTGACAACAAATTGATGGTGGTGATGGTGATGGGAAGTGATAGTTTTATAAACAAATGTAACGGTGGGATTAGCTTTGTGATGATTGTTATGTTTTGGGAGGGGTGACTGTTGGCTTTCTGGCTGCCTGTGTGGATAGCTGTAGGATCAGAGTGAAAGCATTTTGGCGCAGGGAAAAGACGAGGGGCTTTCTCTCCTTCGCTCCCCTCGCTCCCTCCCTCCCTCTCTCTCTCTCTCTCCAAGGCGCTGGGCATGTCACAGTGTTGTCATGGAAACTGGGAAAAGAAAGGCTGAGAGCTTGTTGCCAACATCGCTCATTAATTTGTGAGGAGCCATTTTCTGAGAAACAGAATTGTGCTCCTTAGAGGAGGATGATGGTGCAAAATGTGGGGAGATGCTGACATCTCTTTTAATCTAAACACCATCGATGGGGACAATTAAAGAATAGAACAAAGACACATGGCAACACGCGACATCAGACAGCTGGCCTCACACAACTGGACACTAAATCAGTGCAGAGTGGCTTCATGTTCAGCCATGCAAGAAAAACTCATCAGATCTAACAGATGGCTCATCAAGAAATGTATCAGTGAGTGATAATTGCCCAGGTTATTATTATTCATTATTATTATTAGTAGTAGTAGTATTTCTGCTTTTCTGCTTTAGTTGTTTACTGTAATATAGGCAATAAGAAGTATTCTTAAAGGAAGATGCTTGCTGGTGAAAGGAGTGGCCGTTAAAATACAATACATTCACTCTGCTGCCATGGAAACAATGAGATAAAGACCAAACTTGGCACAATACTGCCACCTGCTGGTCCACTGATGATGGTCCGCTGTTCAATTAAAATGAGATTTACAGTAGCCTACACATGCCGATTTAAAATTAATCATAATGTGGAGGTTGGAAAAGATCTTGAGAAGAAATAGATGACAATATGTGAGATAGCATATGAAACGATATTAAATCTAGACAACATAAGATTATGAGAATTGAATTAAATGTTTTGATGAGAAGGGTTTAAATTCAGGAGACATGAGTAAATGGCATGAACCCTGTCAACAAATGACAGGGTAAATGGTCAAGTAGATAGAATGCAAAACAAATATTAAATTAGGTGCTACAGTCCAAAGACACTGGGATACCAGGTAAACACCGAACCGAGCATCTGTCTAAACAAAATGCTATCTAAATAACATTGACAAGCAAACTGTCCACAAAAAAGGTGAAAAAATCCCCAAAAGGTAGCACATCCAAAATTTCAAATCAATGGAGGACAAAGTACTCACATTTCCTCTTTTTTATTGGCACACACCAATGAAAAAGTGGAAATGTGAGTACCATCGACTTGAAATGTTGGATGTGCTACATTTTGAGGATTTTTTCAATTCCTATTTTTGATATATTCACCTTATTCCTGGCCCCTCTCCAGGACGGCGCCATTGCCCCCTACAGGCTGGCGCCATTGAGTTTTTCTCTGTGTGCTGCCTTAATTCAATACCTGACCACTTCCTCCCTAGTAGGCTAATGCAGGTGTAATGCAGGTAATCAGCAGTGTTGCCAGATTTTGAAAGAGAAATAAGCGGCCTGGTCTATGAAAACAAGCCCAAAAAGGTTTTACCACTTTACATCCGCCATTTGAAAACAGCAGATCTACAAGCTCACAACGCATCATGTAGATCTGCCATTTTCTAAAAATATTGAGAAAAAAAAACATCACAAATCAAAGGGGGTCCCTGGCACAAAATATTTTCAGATGGGGGTCCGCGGACAAATATATCTAGGGGTCTTTGACATGAAAAAAATGTGGGGACCACTGGTTTAAAAAACATTAGGAAGCAAGACCAAATAAGCAACAACACTTTTAAAACAAGCCCAAAATTAAGCAGACATGGCAACACTGGTAAACAGGAAACCGCTCCCACGCCCCCTCCCTGCTCCTCTACCAGAAATAGGGTCTAGCACTCCACTGAGAAAACCCATTGTTGATGTGCAACCTCTTTTTCTTATTTAGTATACAGTAAGACTATCTAAATAACATACATAACATGTCAACTGTTTTTATGATATTTTGCATAGTAGTGTATATCTGTCATTAAATGTCTCTATGAATTGAGTACAAAGGACCCCAATGGAAACAAGCCATAGTCTTTCTTGGGTTTTAGATCCTCTTAGCTTGCATTGAACTGTACTTTCCAGTGCTTTCTTCTGCAAACTGCTAATAAAGTATTGAATCAATCAATCAATTCAATCAATCAATATCTGCTTAGCATAACTAGCATATATCAAAATAGGCAACCAGTAGAGACCCACAGCTTGGGAGCCAGGAGGGAGAAGAGTCTAGTATTGGCAAGGGTGTCATAGGGAAGGGAGGGACAGATGTCCTCTGTTAGCTGATCAAAGTATGCAGGAAGAGGTGTAGGAGTGGATCTTGTCAAGGTAAGGGGTGCCGTTCATTGCCTTGTAGGTCATCATCACCAGTGTGTTCTCTCTCTCTCTCTCTCTCTCTCTCTCTCTCTCTCTCTCTCTCTCTCTCTCTCTCTCTCTCTCTCTCTCTCTCTCTCTCTCTCTCTCTCTCTCTCTCTCTCTCTCTCTCTCTCTCTCTCTCTCTCTCTCTCTCTCTCTCTCTCTCTCTCTCTCTCTCTCTCTCTCTCTCTCTCTCTCTCTCTCTCTCTCTCTCTCTCCCCCTCTCTCTCTCTCTTCAGATTCACTACCTGATGGTTCTCTCAGCCAACTGGGCGTACGTGAAGGACGCCTGTCGGATGCAGAAATACGAGGACATCAAGTCGAAAGAAGAGCAGGAGCTGCACGACATCCACTCCACTCGCTCCAAGGAGCGGCTCAATGCCTACACCTAAATGTCCAGCATGAGGCCTGGCCCTGCCTCTCCAACCCCCCTCCACCCTTTCCTTCCTCTCTCTCTCTCTACACAACTCTCTCTCCTCCTCTCTCTCTCTACCATCCCCTCCAGACAAACATGGGGAGGGATGGCACGCGGGGCCCGCAGCCACTGCTGATGTCACCGGTGCGTCACATGACCAAGTTGGCGTGGGGGTGGGGTGACATCACATAAAGCCCTCCTCCTCCCCCCGCCACCACAAACAGCATTTCAAGATGAAAAAAATGAAAGCCCCTTTACCTCTCTCATGGACTGTGCTATTATTATTATTATTATTATTATCATCATTATGGCCCTTTTTTATCTTCTGTTCTAACCGAAGACCAGTTCTCTTAATCAGGTTGTAAGTTCAGAAAATATTAGTGTCACAAGTAGCGGCAATATTTTCTTTTTCTTCTACAATTTGCATATACAGTATATTTACTTTTTCAATTTTGTATGTGATTCAAATTTACACTTCTTTTGTTCAGTGTATTTATTTTTTTGCTGATTTCTGAGGGGGTCAACTGGGGCTTAAAAGGGTTCCAAGCACATTCTCTCATATCCGTGTTCCTGTGGAGATTCATGATGAAGAACTATGTACTGTATGAGACGGGGTGGGAAGTTATGGAGTCAAATATGACTCAAATATTAAAAATCTCACAAGGCAACTATAAATCAACGTAAGCCTTTTAAATATGCTATTCCCAGGGATCAAATCACTTTGATGAGAAAGGGATTCAAATCTTACCATTTTCTTTTTCTAAATGATAGCAAGACAATACAATAATAGATACCAAATTAATAGAGGAAAACCAATGGTATTTGCTAGCTGTGCCAAGCCTGTTAAACAGGCAACAATGATCAATATCAAAGACAGTAATCGTCGATTAACTACTTTATGGGTTATTTTGTAATACAAGGGGAATGGCAGCAGTTTAAAATGTATTTTAGGACTGTGAATGATTCCATTGTCTTTAATCATGAGCCACAAAAAGCACACGCAAACATGCTTTCATAACCCCTTTTTTAATTTCCTAAAAAGTTGAACTTTATAAATAATACTAGTATGAATCCAGTGTTTTTTTTCTCTTCTTTGCAGATCTCTGCACTGTAAATATTGATATATCAAAAGCGTACCTATATGTGAAGCACTTGAATTTCAGGACAACACCTGTGAGAATAAAGCATGATTTACACTTTGTCATGCCGGTGTCGCGCACCAAATACAGACGATCTACATGCTCACAATGCGTTGTTATGTGACAGGTTGTAAGGTTGTAGATCTGCTATTGCGTGAGACACAGCAGCATGGCGTGGTATAAATTAAGCATAAGATGGATCACGGAGAGTCAGTCAAACTCTCCATCCTAATCGGTCTCAGTGGAAAAAAGAAAAAAACATCACAAAACCTTGGTGATAAAAAAAAAGTGTTGGGTGTAATGGCACTTCTTGGTGGAGTAATGAGCTGTGAGAAACGTTTGTGTCACAGTACCAGTACTTTTTTGTCCATGACCAGTAACCAGTTCCGGTTTGTTTTGCTAACACATCCCACTGACGCCAGAAGACATAATACAATGGCCTGGCCTTTTCATTGCCCGGCAATATTTTGTCAGTTTTGTCAGTATTTCTAAATAATTAAACTAAAAAAGAAGCTAGTTTATTGCACTTATTTGACCATTTCTGTGCTCTCTCTCTCTCTCTAGATGTAAGATCATTGGTGTTCAACTCCGAGTTGGATAACTTGTACTGTTAGGTATAACGAGTGTCAGTTTAGATGTTTTTCGTGGCATGGACATGCATTAATAAGTATAGTATTTCTGATTCAAAAAGTCATTTTCTTTCAATTGTTTATTTTTTACACTTTTGACTGTCTTGCTGGATCAACCCTTTGTTTATATGTGCAGTAAAACCTACCCCCGTCCCTGCTAACCGCATTATGCTACTGTTAATAGAGCCTGTAGTCTTTGAGTTGTGTCTCTTTAGTTTGTGATGAGCTCTCAAACATGTCTTAAGAAACTAATACTTGTACCAACGTTGCTTACTCGGTAATGATCTGAAAAAAAAGTATACGCTTTCAGCTTCCTCCTTGTATTAGTCTTTTTGTACTTTCACTAAGAATGCTTAGTAGCCGGCTTTAAACTGAATCTGTTTTGTACATTCATGTGCCAACAGCTTGAAGTGGCTTATTTGACCTGTACGATCAAATCTGCTTGCATAAATAAAATTCACTTGTGTACTTGTTAATAAATACTCAATGTCTCTGGTGTATTTTTGTTCTATTGTGGAGCTCTTGTTTCTATTAGTAGTTTAGGTATCGTTACTATAAATAGTTGGAGGTATTATTATTAGTAGCTGAGGTATTATTATAATAAAACACCAATAAAATATTTTGTCAAGATTTGATATTTTTCAAAAATGTACAGTACAAGATCCACGCATTGTGAGCTTGTAGATCTGCCATCTTTGAAATGCAAAAAAAAAAAAACGGTGGTCCCCGGACCTCACTTTGAGAACCAGTAGTCTAGAAGAGGATCGGCTTGTCTCTCTTTTTTCCGGGGCCAAATTAATTGTGCAGCTGCCAGTAAGCCAAGGAAGGAAGTATCTCCACGTATTTTAGATTTTTTCCTTTTTGGCCTTCGGACTGGCGGATAAAATGTATGAAAATACATTTTAACAAATGTATTTTAGATCATGTTTAGCTACTAAAATACAAAGAAATATATATTTTTCTGCACAAGTAAACATAATAATGTAGATTTTTCTGTATGCGTACGTAGGTTTTAGACTTGTATTCGTTAAGTAGAGAGGTCAAAGAGAAAGCTATCATAACCGCCTCGTCAAATGATCAAAGAGAGCCTTGACATGGAACAACAACATACCTATCACCCAATCATCATTGCACTTCTGTATAGGACATCTTTTTTAATTTAATTGAATTGTTTTTTATATATAGCCTATTTATATATTGTTTGTGTGTTTGTATGTAGAATAAGCACAATTTTGTTATAGATTACTACAGACTATGATGGGTTTGCCTTTTCAAGGACATATACAACAAATGGCACAATTCTATTTAATGCGAGTCCTTTGAACATACTGTAGTCGTACTTCCGCTGTGGCAGTCTGAAGCACTTGCAAGGGCCTGTTCTCCACACCCAACATATTGTTGGAAGGCCCACTCTCTCTATGGGCCCTCCTCACCCCACGGGCTCCAGTGCAACCTCACTCTGGCACTGTCCATATTTATGCCCCTACTAGCTACTACTAGACATATCCACAGGCTCACCACAAGGGTGCATCCTTTCACCATTATTCTTTATCATGTACACTGACAAATGCAGGAGCTTTCAGAAGGACTATCTGGTCAAACTTTCTGAGGACTCTGCTTTAGTGTCCCATATACAAGTTTCAGAATCAGACTATGGGAATTTTCACTGAACTTGTTTTAAGGAACTAAGGAACTGATCATTGATTGTATATGTAACAGAGTATATCCAGTCATTTGAGAAAAAAATAGAGTGGCAAAAAAGTGACCACTTATGCCCCATTTAAAAAAAATAGCAAAAATAGCCGATCTACAAGGTTGTGATTTGCTAATTTCACTATTTTTGAAAAAAGAATAAAATAAATGTAACAATGAAAATGCTTGTAATGACAACAAAGGATGACAGTTTTAAAATGGCTAATGAATATACAGTATGGTTGCAGACAAGAAAACACTACAACATGTGTCACATACAGTATCACATGGCCATGGAATTGCACTCAGAGTCAGCGCCCATCTGCAAAAAACATGAGAAAAATATGCATAAAATAATGGAATTTGAGGATAAATGGTCTCTTCTTACAAATACTTCGGTACTATTTTTGAAGACAGTCTTCAATTTGATGTGAACACTATTGTGAAGTGGGCCACTTTGAAAAAAACAACATTAGCCACTTCCTCCTGGGGAATCCTGAGGCGTTCCAAGGCCAGCGTGGAGATATAATCCACTGATCTGGTCCTTGGTCTGCCAGGCGGTCTCCTCCCAGTGGGACGTGCAGCGAGGACCTCCCTAGGGAGACACAGCGGCTCTACGCCGAGTTCCTCGCGGATGACCGAACTTCTCAACCCATCTCTAAGGGAGAGGCCAGCCACCCGTCTGTGGCGGCTTGTATCCTCATCCTCAGCCCCCATTACATGGGGCATCCCTCAAGGATCAATCTTAGGGCCTCTACTGTTCTCTCTCTACATGCTCCCCACTGGCGCCATCTTCCATAAGTAAGTACAATATCTCATACCATTGTTATGCTGACGACATACAATTTTATGTACCAGCCACACCCGACAATACCAGCTCACTAACTCATCTTTTTAACTGCCTGGAAGACATCAAAAGCTGGATGGCAGCTAACTACCTCCAGCTAAACGAAAGCAAGACTGAGGTAATCATCTTTGTCCCTCCAACCTCAACCTTAGGTGTCTTCTTTGACTCAGCCCTTCATTTTAATAAGCAAGTTAGTAGTGTTGTAAAGGGCAGTTCTTATCAGCTTAGAACCATAGCCAAGCTAAAACCCATTCTAAGTAACCCATGCTTTTATCACCTCTCGTTTGGACTACTGTAATTCCTATATCTGGGGTTACCCCAGTCCACCATCTCCCGGTCTAAGGTCTATTTGTTCTTGCTATTTGTTTGGAAAGCACTTTGGGTCAGCTGCTGTTGTTTTTAAATGTGCTAAATAAATACATTTGACTTGACTAATTTTGCTTTCAAATCAAACATCCAAAGATTGTAAAGTATTGCTCTTGCAAATGTATAACCTTTTTCTGTGTCATTTTCACATGATATACTTAAATGTTACTTTCACACACTGGATTCTCTTTTACTTTGGATTTAAAAGAGAGCAGTAGGTTGCAATTAAGCAATATTACACAAGAGGGTGTGCGTTACCGTGATTATTGGCATGACAGTGATGTGGCCAGGAACAAGGTGGAGCAGAGTTCCGCAAGCATCACTGAAGAAAACATATAGAACATATAAAAATGTTTTCAAATTGTGCGTGCGTGCGTGCGTGCGTGCGTGCGTGCGTGCGTGCGTGCGTGTATTCATGCGCTGTAGGTAGAGTCGCGACATTACAAAGTCTAAACCAGTTGTGCTATAAACACGCCCCCTTCTGTGGCCAACGCGGAAGTGCCTTTTTCAAACAACCGCGGACTATTTTTTTTCGCTGATAAAGTATAGTTTTGGACCATGACGGAGGCGCGCCGACTCAGCAGACCTTGAGGCCGAGGAGACGCGCCCGAGCGCCTCCAGGCGTGAGTGCCCGCGTCAACCGGCCGATGGTCTGCTAGTCGACTCAGCGGCGTTCGAGTTATGTACCGATAGGGACAGAATAGTAAATAATGTTTTGGTGAGAGCGTTTGCCCCAACTGTCACTCAAAGTGGCTACTGGCCAATCACAGCGTGTCCTTGCACAAGCGTATTGGCCAATCATGCACAACTGGTTTAGACTATCACGCGGTAGAGTCTGCCCCTGTCCACTCCACCCCTCTGGTACTCCCTGTCACGTTATAAATCACACCCCATGTTAGAGCTTACACCATAGTGCCAGACAGAAAGGCCTCACGCAACCACAACACAGCCCATATCTCTGCAACAAATTTACATTTAAGGCATTTAGAGCTGTCCATCTAAATGCATCTAAGTGACATCTAAAGAAACCTGTGTCTGTCTGTCTGTCTGTCCTGGACTCCCGGGTATAACTTGGGTACAGATCAACTTAAAATTTGACGTGAGAAGCCAAAGACCCGGGGACGGTTTGTGCAGAGAAGGAAATCCGGTCAGACCTAGCCTGGTAAACCCTCTCCATCCGGAAATCTCATTTGCAAATGAGATTTCCGGAAGGGTGGGGGGGTTACCAGGCTAGGTCAGACCGGCGAATGTCCGGAACCGAAAAAACACAAATGTCTGTATCTGTCTGTCCACAGGTCTGTGGAGGACGTCACAAACCCAACACGTAGGCTTCACAGATTGGCCGAGCTTTGCATCACGTTCGTGCGGCTGCACCAATGTAAGAGGTAACATGCACTAGGTGGTGTATGAATTCCCAACTTCGTTCCTGACTTACAACAATTCCGACTTGTGTGGTCCCCATTTAGTGTTTAATGCAACATAGAATATGTTTGAATCCCTAATTCACCAACTTTAAAAGCAACCACTAAACATAATGTTTTGATTGATTGATTGATTGATTGATTGATTGATTGAATACTTTATTAACAGTTTGCAAAAAAAAGCACAGAGGTACAGTTCCATACAAAAGGATGCTAAAAGGATAAGAAAAGCACTATGGCTTGTTTGGGGTCCAGTGTATTCAATTAATTGAAATATGTAAAGACAAACAATAATATACAATAACATCATATAAACGAGTAGTAATCAAAAAGAAAAATCTTTACAGTAAACAGTTCAGGAGGGAGGGGGGGGGCGTGAAGAAGAGTAAGGAGTCACACTTTTTTATGACTGTTGGTAGGGCATTCCACATTTTGGTGGCATAGCAGTAGAACGAATTTAACCCCTTATTTGAGCCGAATCTGGGTTGAACGTGATTTGTGGAGCTCCCTCTGGTGTTGCGCTTGTGAACGTCTGTTTATCGTTTGCAACCGGTATAACACATGAGTGAGTGTTAGGGTCAAAGCCAAATCACAGAAGTTGATATAAGCATTGCTGTGCAGGAGATATGGTGAAGAGACCTGAGAAGACCTGGCCTGAGCGGGTGCGGTCACGTTAAAGAGGGTGTGAGTGCATATGGATGTACAGTATTAAGAAGACAATGTGACGTTGCTTTCCTGCGACGGAGCATGCATGCTCTGCAGGCCTCAAACAGATCATTCCAGGTTAACATAAGAGAGGGGGGAGGGATAGAGGGGAGAGAGAGAGAGAGGGACATAAGGACAGGGAGAGGGAGGAAAGAGAGGGAGAGCGTGTGTGAGAGAGGGGCGTGGCTACAACACATGAGGGGAATCCTCTCCTAGCCCCAGGTAGCTGCTAACTATAGACTATTAGCGCCATGCCCAAGGGAGTGATTCAGCCCCACCTACGGGGTGAGTGACCCAGTCAACCCTTGAGAAATCCTCTGCTAATCCTCCCCACCCCCTCCCTCCCCGACACATCACACCTAGAGGTCATCTGTAAGGAGATCTTCAGCATATGTGTTTCGTCGCTAGCTAAGAAGTATTCTTATTTGTCTTGTTCAGGTTTTTTTTCCCCTACTTTTGCTTCATCTGGGTGTTTGTGGTGATGTGTTATAATTCGGACGGCTCCTGACCCGTCCTCTTTCGGTGGAACCATGCGTTTCCGTGTCCTCTATGTCTCCGTCCTGCTCTACTGGCTAGTCGGTCCGGTCCACTCCTATTGTCCATCCCAATGTACGTGTACCTTCCACGGACGTATAGACGGAGCGGCACTGAGGTATTTACACTACACATGTAGAATTTCTTAACTCTTTAGCTATGTTTCGGCAACATTGTTCTTAAACCTAGTGGGACATTATTTAATTAATTAATGTAATTAAGTGGGTGTGTGTTTGCGTGAAAGAGAGGAAGAGAGAGAGAGAGAGAGAGAGAGAGAAAGTGATAATCACATTATAATTTTCTGTACACTATGCTGAAAAATAAATAATGTAAATACACCTGGTACACATTCAAGACAATATTAACGTTTACATTGTTTATATTGTACCATTGATTTTGCTGGGCTGTTTGGATGGTCAACAGCGTGTGCAGGGCAGGTTCAAAATCAGAGATATAGCAGCAAAAGCCCATCCCAGAGAGGTCATGACCTTTTGGTAGTAGTATGTGTGGTCTGGTGGTTTGGGTTCACGACACGTACAGCCAAGAGGGCAAGATCAAGAATATCCCCTCCCACCACACTTATTTGAGTGAGAATCTGGGCCCACAACAGTACAGTGTTGGTGGAATGTGCTGAATCATAACTAGCTACTATGAAGGACTCCTTATCATCATTGTTATATTATGCTTTAAAGTGCAATACCACTCAACTTAAGACTTTACTTATTACTCAACATCCCAATCAGTGTTTGTGATAATGAACAACGTTCTCCTAAAACTGGAGACCAAAGCATGAAGCCTATACAGTAGGAGACTCACTGCATGGTTGTTTGCAAACAAATCACCTACAGTGTTCCTTTAACAAGACAGTGCCAATATCTCTCGTCTCCAAAACCTAATCCTGGTTACTTCACAGTATACCTTTCCATAGTGTCTTTATGTATGGTGTTTAACATCAGATCAGCTTTTATCTCCCTAAACATCCCACTGCACACCAAAACTACCTGGCTCTATTTACATGCTGAAATTCAGTGTCATTTTTCTAGTAGCTGATTCATCATCCTGAAATGCCACGGTACACAAATACTCATTCCTTGTTTAATCCAACAGCCGACAAGCTGCCAACACAGACGTTTGGTCTGTAATTAGGTCTTTCCATAGCGGTAATTAGATCTTTACTCCTGGGGGTGAGTGGATTGATTCCCTGCCAGGAAATGTACACAAGCTTGGCGGAGAACCCCTGAACCTTCCACTGTGGCAGAACATCATGTTAGCTTTAGCACACTTTAAACAACTGGCAAAAGCTATCAAATTAGCCAGCATGCTCAAATAAATTAACTTAGCCTCTGAAGATATTAGAGAAAATAGATATTTCATTAAATCTAAGTATAATACTTAACCTAGTAGATTATAGTTTGTCTATTAACTCTACATAATGTTCAAAGAGCTACTACAGTGGGTCTCTTCACTGTCCAGTTAATTCTGGGACAGTTGTTGTCCAATATAACATAAAATAAACTGCACTGGAACTCAGAGTACATGCATAACAGATATACTAAATGCAGTACTGAATTCAGTGCCATTTCATAGAGATATTATCAGGGGCTGGTCATTCTCAATTGGTAGCGATCATAGACAGCTCGCCAGGCTGTGAGAGAATTCTAGGAGAATTCTGGGAGCTTATGTTGTGACCTGGCACCACTATACCACTTTGACCCTAGCAACCATATTCTGGGGGACGAAAATAGCAGATCTACTGGCTCAAAGCGCATCGCAATGCGACACATTGTGAGCTTGTATATTGTAGATAGTCTATTTTCTTGTACAGTATATTGTAGATTATCTATTTTCGGCAAAGAGATTTGGTGTAGAGGGGAAATAAGAGAGGACCAAGTACAGAGTCACCCAAGTCAAATAATTATTAATAGAGGGTTTAAGTGGTTAACCCATGAAACATTTACACATTTTGCTTCCTCTCAGGACGGTGCTCTGCAACAACCCGGATATGTCCTTAATTCCTGCCAACGTTCCGGTGGACGCTGTCAAACTCCGCGTGGAGAAGACGGGCTGCAGGCGCATCCCGGATCGGCCCTTCTACTACCTGGTGGAGCTGCGCTACCTGTGGATCACCTACAACTCCATCAGCTATATTGACCCTGGAAGCTTCTACAACCTCAAGAACCTTCATGAACTGCGTCTGGACGGGAATGTGATCTCCTACTTCCCCTGGGAGTCACTGAAGGAGATGCCTCGACTGCGGACGTTAGACCTCCACAACAACAGGCTCCACAACATCCCCATGGACGCCATCCAGTACCTCACCAAGATCACATACTTCGATATATCCAGCAATAGACTGGCCACCCTGCCCTCTGAACTTTTTGATATCTGGCCTCCCTTCAATGGAATGCCTGCCTCTAGCAATACCTCACAGAAAACTGTGCTAGGTAAGCAATAATCGGAGTTTATGTGCCATGATGGTGGTGGATGGTGGTTTTAACTTCCTGTCTTTGGACCTGTGTTTCATCTTTCCTGGACCGGGATTTAATTCGTCCTGGATCTGTTGTTTCCTGGGCTCCCTCTTAGCAGTTATACTGCCTGTCTCACTACAAGGGAGATACATTTGTCTTCCACTCGTCTTCACAAATAAATGCCTTGGGTGCATGTAGAAACTATGTTCCTACATGTGAAATCTATGGGCTGTTAATCAGAAGTGCATCATAAATCTAGGTAGCAACTTCAGGGCGGGAGACATATTACCACTGCTCTAGTCTATTGGGAGCAGTACTAACAACATTGTGCTAATTAAATGTCACACTTTGAATACATGTGGGATGTGCTTGTCTGCACTTGTATGTTATAATAATCATATAATATATATTATATTATAATAATCTAAGTTCAGTGGGCAATGTTCCAGACATTTTTTGTGCAGGAAATACGGAAAAATCACATCACAGACACGGCAAAATTAGGGCTCAATTTCGTGTGTATAAGGACCGCGTCAGAGTTAAATTGAGACTATATACTTTGTTGACCGGGATCCTACAGAGGTCTGCACTGGGTCCAAAAATAGCCAATCTATAGGCTAACAACCCGTCCCAACGCAACATGTTGTGAACTTGTAGATCGGCTATTTTTCCATATGTTCATCTATTATGACATGCCCATCATAATAGGGTCTGTGCATAACTGTACTCCAGGTTGGCAAAGCCATTTCCTGTTCCAAGTTCATTTTTCCAATAACTGCGTTTGATTGGCTTGGCAGCAGAATTGAACCGGACCCACATATCAATCAAATTTTATTTATATGGCACATTTCATACATCAATGTGACAATAGGGCACCTTCATATGCGTTTCCCGTTCAAATCTGCTGCAGAGCCAATCAAACGAAGCCACACAGGAAAAAGAACAGGAACAGGAAACCATCTGGAAACGGCTTGGACTACAGTTATGCACATAGCCTATTTGGGAATGGATGTTAGGGTTATTAACTAGCACATCTGCAGTGGTTGGAGGTGGTACTTTGAAATTTCGACCCTGGTGTCGGATAGGACACCTACTGGTTGACAATGTCAACAAAGACGGCACACTTATTGTACATTGTTTGCAATTACTGTAACTCTCTCTCTGTCGGGAGAGTAAGACAACAGACATAAAATCGGAACAGGATATACTGTATGTATAATGTCTCTATAGAACAGTGAACTGATAACTGGGTTCTAACATAATATTGTTAGAATGAGGGGTTAGTTTCCCTACTGGAGTTGCAGCCATGCACCTAAAACACTCATAGCTCTTTAAAGCATAATTATACTTTTGTAGAGGTTTGGGTTGTGTAGTTACCTTGTCATGATGTAACTTCAAATATTAGTGATATTTATTTTCTTCAATAGGTTTTGCATTGATAAAAGAAATGATAATTCAAAATATTCTCCA
Organism: Gymnoscopelus microlampas; assembly: GCF_963454915.1. Lineage (NCBI taxonomy): Eukaryota > Metazoa > Chordata > Actinopteri > Myctophiformes > Myctophidae > Gymnoscopelus > Gymnoscopelus microlampas. Next base: position 14,874,984 of record NC_139955.1, on the reverse strand, counting down.
CATTGACTTACATTGCACAGTGAAATAGGTGTTACAGATCACTCTTTCAGAACACAAACAAACACAAACAAAGCAGATTCTGTAACATTACAAAACCAGGATCGACATTTTTTTAATGTCAAATTCCAAGTGATTTTACTATGTGAATTAGGAAGCATCCGGAATGGATCCACGGATCCAGATTCAGATGTTCAAATACTAAAATCAACAGGAAGTTTGAGTCTTTGATGCCTGTTTCACAGTGCGATGTAAGTCAAAGGGGAGAATATTTTGAATTGTACATTTGTAATCAACGTAGCAACTACTGAAGAAATCTCACCAATATTTGGAGTTACAGTATATCAATGTAAGGTAACTACACAACCTAAACCTCAACCTAACTGTAGATATTTTTGAAGGCACAGGCTAAAAGCATCCCTGGTCATGTCATCCACAACAGATGTGAAGTCATGTTGTGGTCTCTAAGTCTCTAACTGCGTGCTGTTTCATGCAGTACAATCACACTTTTTCAGAAAGCGTTCAGGGTTTTTTGTGAAAAAGTGTATATAATGTATAATGTTTCACCAAAATCTATGATTTGCGGCTCAAATTAACTACATGAACCCTAGAGTCCCTATTTTGGGCATGTCATAATAGGTGAACATTCCATGCAAACAGCAGATACCAGCTCATAAGACTGTCTATTCTTGGCAAAAATATTTGGTGTAGAGGGAAAAAGGAGGGGGCCAAGTACAGACCCCTGGGGGACCCCGGTCAACAAAGTTTATCGGATTTAAGGGGTTAAATGTACAACCTATAGAGTACTGAAGTCCTTACGCCAAAACCACGCACCCTAGGTCATCAAGACTTTTTCCCATTCAAACATATTATTTTATATCTTGTATTAAAACCTCAAAACATATTAATATAAAATGTGTCTACAAATCCCCACACTAACAAGTATAACTAAATACCAGTATCATTCATTATACAATACAAAGCCATCTTGGGCTAGGGCTCTTTATATATATATATATATATATATTATATATAGATATAGATATAGATATAGATATAGATATAGATATAGATATATATATAGAGATATATAGATATAGATATAGATATATATAGTGATTTAAATGAAGTCTATAAGATTTTTGAATGGGAAAGATATAATTATGGTTTTGATGTCAGACTTTGATACTTTGATATTAAGCTGCTTTTAAATACACCTTAATTTCCTTGTAAACCCTATTATGGATTACGGATTACAAGTGTGATAACTGATATATGCAATTTCTGACAATGATTCATTTCAAGTCCTTGTCCTGCATGAGAGAGAACATGCCAATGGAGAGGAAAGCGAGGCCTCTTTAGCTCTGTTGCAAACAGGAGAGAGGGATAATGTTAAGAGGGTCTTTAACACCAAGCGAGCTAATCCCTACTGAAAAAGCACTGGCAGTACCTGAAGGAGGAACAGATTACACTGCAGCAAAAACACCTGTTGTCTTTGATGATATTTAAAATCTAACCAAATATAATTATCTAACTCTAACAAAAACACACAAAAAAAATAGTATAAAGCTTGCATTCACCAATTAACTGAACATAGGGGAAGCAATTGGGTTGCTTCTCTGAACAACAACAGAAAAATCTAAACGGATACATACTGTAAGTGAATTCAGTGTGTTTCATAAAGATTACCGTGGCTAGTGCATTATAACCATACTACTGGTTTATAAAAGTGTATGGCAACATGGGAGGGAGCTCATGGGAAGAGGGACTTACCACATAATGGAAGAAGGCCAGCTTTCGTGTTTGGCCGCTGTTAAGAACATGCTAATCTGCTTAAATGGTTTTCCTACACGTGCCTTCATGTGCACACAATGTGTACAGCAGGAGCGGTTGAAGTCAATGGGGTAAGGGAGCGTATGAAACAACAAAAAAAACGTGCTGGCCCTTAACTTAAAGAGTTCAAAAATCAATAGAATTAAATAATCCTGATTTCTTATAAGATATAGTACTACTAGCACTGTTTTTGCCATCCAGCTGGTCCTATTGTAAGCTAATACTGCTGAGCACAGCAGTGTTTTTTTTAAATACTTTTCCTCATTAAATAAGATTTGGTTCAGGTGATCACCTAATCCATACCTCATTAAGTAGAATGCGGTGTGCTTGTGTTGTAATAAACTGGAATGGAATGGCATTCAAACATGTAAAGATGCTGATTTAAGAAAAGATAATTGGTGCGGTATCTTAATTTATTCCAGAACTACGCAATATGTGTATACAGTACATGCTTGGGTAGTTACTGGTCTCATTCCCAGCCTTTTCTCATCTCAAAGGACAAAGGCCTGGTAATAATACTATTCAGTTTTCAGCTTCACCCAGCTGATTGCTGTCCAAGTGGTCAGACTTGAGCACGGGGGGGAGCAGTTAGCGGTTAAGTATCTTGCTCAGGGACACCTCAATACGTTGCCTGTCTTTAGGGCAGGACTTCCATTGTATGCACTTCCCCCGGAAGCTGCCAGATCTGCAAAGCATCAACGTAACTTCCTTGGGCGGTACTTCCGGTTAGACACTCTCAGTAGCAGGTCTCTGACTACATGTAATTGGGATTACGTTATCAAGTTACATACATAACAATAACGAGCAGACACTCTTATCCAGAGCGAATTAAGTGCAAAATCAGAGTAAGCATGAACCCCAGTCAACAAATGGCAGGGTAAATAGTTACATATGTAAAAGGCAAATAGAAGAATGTAGAACAATAGCAGTGCTTCAAAGAAACTTGGATAGCATCAAACCCAGCATCTGTAACCATGTAACCAACATCTGCATTCATTGTATAACTAGCATCTAAGGGTGACAAGAATGGATACAAGGAGAGAGGAGTGCTAGGGGGTGAGGTGGAGATTGAAGAAGTGCATTTTTCATAAGATGGGGAGGGAGTCTGCAGCTCTGACTGCAAGGGGGAGTTTATCCCTCAGCTTGGATACATTGTTTGTAATCCAAGGGATTATGTTTCCAATTTAAAAAATATTACCATGCACCGTAATTGGTACAACAACTGACTACTGATTTCAAAATAATCCTACCAAACTATATACTGTATTTCACATCTCTCACCTCCTAATCCTCAGGTGTGCAGGACAACCCCTGGCAGTGTGACTGCCGCATCTCTAAGTTGCTTGAGATTTCCAGGTGGACGGACATACCTGTGATTCTCATGGACCGGGTCCTAATCTGTGTTGAACCAGAGAGTCTGTCTGGTGTCCTTTTCCAGCGTGTTGAACTGGAAAACTGTGTCAAACCAACAATCATGGTCTCTGCCACCAAGATCACGTCTACCCTGGGCAGTAACGTCCTGCTGCGCTGTGATGCGACGGGTTTACCAAACCCCAACCTTGTCTGGACCACATCAGATGGCTCTCTTGTCGACAACACAAGTAGGTCTACTACACACACACTCTCAGAGGATACACTCATGTATAAACTAATGAATATATCTTAAAATGCATAAACAATAGTACAGTACACCTTAATGAATTTCTGATTTGACTGAATGCAGGGGATTTTGTCAAGATTGTGGGGGGGCGCTACCCACACAGTTAGCTGTGTTGCTCATTCCACAAATGCATGATCCTTACAAGTTGTACCTCGTTGTAAAGGTGACTAATCAGGCTTTCCCACAAGATAAAATACAGTACCAATTGATATTATTGAAGGGGAGAAATAATCGACCATAACAGTTTCAGAACTTTTTTGAGGAGTTTAGTAGGAGCCGTGCATGTGTGCTTGCGTGTGCGTGCTTGCATGTTTGTCCCTTAACAGACATGGTTTTCAGTGCCAATTTGACAGCGCGAGGTAAGCAGAGAGCGTTGTTTCATTTTAGCATGAAACAATGCTGCTGTGTGGGTTGTGTTGTGTGCCAGGGTTTGTGGGACTGTGTTGCTCTTTTGTGTGATCTGGTTATTGGTTCTTCTCTGGCTAGAGCTCGCAGGCATCCTCGTCTTTGGTGCAGAGAAATAGAAAGATAGAGAGAGGAGAGAGAGAGAGACAGTGGCCATTCTAGGGAGGGACTTAGCACAGGGCGAATTGCCCATGTTTGTGGGAGGGAAGCCGGGTGGGAAGGGTAATTTCTGTCACTGCACTCTTACAGGTTACTCAAGGCACCTGTTCAGTGGGCTGTGTAACTTGAAGGGCTGTGTAACCAAGAGCATCGTGCACCCCAAAAATGCATGCAATTTTCTGCTGACATAATGTGTATCACTACGCTGTTTTCACATGTTACAAAAAGGGATTGATGCTCTACTAACCTCTTCAGCAACACACTGTTAAGCTAGGCAAATCTCCAGCAATGAGTGCCTGCATAGGCTACCTGATGTTGCAAAAGTTTTGGAAGAAACCTATACCATAGGGAAAGGGTGTGAATGTGAATTATCTTTGGGGTGAGATCTATGACATAACTTGAAAAATATGTTGAACAATGATGTAAAATTATCTAAGTACATACATAGGCCCAAATGTAGGAGTTAGCAGTGACTGAGTACACCGGGAATAGGGAATTGGCTTAACGACTAAATTCAGAGAAAAGGAAAAGATAATTGTGGAGAAAAAAAGTACTGCCATGACTGATGTGTAGGAAATATTATACATTAAAATGTCCTTAATAGCTCAGTTTATCCTCATAAATCCTTTAGAGAACAGGTCAGGAATTGAGACATTTGCTTATGCTTGCCGTTATTTAACTTAAACTGTTTTTGTGTCACTCAACAGTGCAGGAATCTCCGTCGGATGGTGTGCAATGGTCCATCATGAGCTTAATTGGGATTCTGCATAAAGATGCTGGAAACTACAACTGCACAGCCAAGAATTTCGCGGGCAAAGCGGTTGCCACCATCACAGTTGCGATTGCCGGCACAGAGACCACCACCATCATCCCACCGACTGTCAGCAGCGGGACCGCATTGGCCAGCCCAACCGCAACAGGCGTCACCTCAACGGACGTCTCCATCTCAACCTCTTCGCCCACTTCCCCTCTTCCCCCAACCACCAGCCTGCCTACAACGCCTCCCACACAGCCTGCCCCGCCCCCACCACCAGCACCACCCGCCCGCCCCGCCCCACCCGCCCGCCCCGTCCCTCCCGCCCGCCCTGCCCCGCCCGCCCCGCCCCCCAAGAAGAAACCCAACGATGGCAATGTTCAACAGAACGGTTCCCTTAGACCTTCCAAGGTCCAGCAAGAAGGAAACGGAAGAAAACTGGCTGCGGACGAAAAGAGCCAAAAGATAGATGCTTCAAAGTCACTCAGAGATCTGAGCATCGTAGAGGAGACATCGGACAGCGCTGTGCTGCTCTGGACAGTCGATGGGATGCCTAGTGACTCCCCACTGACAGTCGTATACTCCCCGTACGGTGAGGATGACGTCAAAGACACGGTAGAGACCACCGCCGGCACCGGTAAGGTGTTACTGGAAGGACTGGTATCTGGACTACGGTACTCTGTGTGTTTGGTGGCAACGGATACTGTGGGTAAAGACCCCTGTGTGGACTTCTACACGTTGGACATCATAGAGGTCGATGATCAGAGTGGGCTCGTACTGATAATCGGCACTGGAGCCTGCCTCGTGGCGCTACCTCTCATCGGCCTACTGCTCTATAAGATCGTGGGTCTGTACGACCAGAGCAGCAGCCCACCTCCGGACCCAGAGGAGTTGCAGACCGACAGCTATGTCACGTTTGAGACCCTTTCAATGAAACAAAGGACAATGAACTCGAACTCTCATCCCACCCCACCACAGCCGTGGCCCAGGAGACCGACTCAGTCAGAGGCAGACCGATTGTTGCTATGCTCCAGGTCCAGTATTGACTCCTATAGGAGTGACAGCTCCAGATCTGAGTTTCTCTGTTGAAACCAGGGGAAGGCAGCCATCCAGCAGACCCACTGCTAGGAACACCTTAAGTTAACTACCTTTTACAAGCCTTCTTACGTGACATTGCTGAGTTATTAACTAACCTGTTAATAATTCACTCATCCAAGGCAGCCTGTAAAATGGTTGCGTACATTTGTGGAGATGGGGTTTGTTGGTTTGATAAAACTCAGTCAATACAATGACTTATTTTTTATGTACCTATGGAGCCTTACATTTGTTCAATATGTTGAGATGGTTGGCATCATAGAACCACACTGTTGTTGGACTTTGCTGAATATTCACAAAACCATCCAAAGAAAGACTCTATAAAATGGATATGCTGTTTATTATTACATTAAATGCCAAACTTTTTATAGAGCCGTGGGCCACAGTTGAATACTATGGTGATAAAAAAACTAAAAAAGATTGTCATGTAGCCATTGCAGGGGCCTCACACCCTACTATATGCTTTCTGAGCTGGTTTTGTGCTTTGATCGGCAGTCAGAAGGCATGACGCCTGGTGATAACCACAAGACATTGATGTACAGTCGGGCGTGGTCATATAAATAAATGTATAAATAAGACATGTCCATTTATGGCAATGCTGGGCTTTCATGTCAAACACGGAATGAGTAATACTCTATTTGGGCCTCCGTGACACGTTTATTCGATATGAAGATGTGTCGGGCAGTGCTTCTCAAAAGGGGGTAGTACTACCCCTAGGAGTCATTTTGGGCACTCCTAGGGGTTCCTAAAGTTTAAATTTGTCCCCCTTTTTTATATATACAGTATACATTGGTTATGAACAATTTATCTCACATTCATGAAATCAGTTAAATTTGGAAGCTGACATACTAATATTTTATATGCCATATGCCATATATTTTTAATACAAGCAAATGCCAATAAGTCAGCCACCCGCCAATAAAAACAAGTTGCCCGCTAGCTCACTGCATCATTTTCTGACCTGGCCTGAGTGAGTTTTGAATATTAAAGCGATTTTTTTGTTTTTTGTTGAATAAAATAAAATAAATGAGTGGAAAAAAAGCTAAAACAGAAGCACCAAAACTTCATCAGTATCAGGAAGAATGTCTTGTGCTGTTGAAGGTCATACTCAGCTGAAAGAATATTGTAGCGGGTGCACACTAGTAAAGAATGTTTGAACACCACTGGGTTATGGTATCCATAACAACAAGCATTATCAATTCCCCGAGCAAAGTAGGTGGCTGTGAACAAGGAAGTACGACACGTTATGACCTATCCATGCTTTTATATCCATGTGTGTAGGTTCACTCATTGGCTTCTATTGACAGATCCAAGGGGTTTTCTACACTGGCTACAAACATGTATAAATAATATCACTGATCTTTATCGCCATCAGTCATTACAACTATTCATGGTTGCTTCAAGCAAATGTTTGCCTTATTCTATAAAAACCTGAATAGTAAAGACTTTTTTTTACTTATATAATACATATTTCCAGTCTTTCTGACTAAATGTATTATTTTGTACATAAACAATGTTGTGAAATTATTTTTAATAAACTGAATATTTGATGAATTACACCCGTGTTGTGCTACCACACCTAATCAGAGAAAACACAAGTCAACTAAGGCTGCCCCAAATTAACTAATAATATAACTAAATGTTACATTATATCTATGCTAATGGCACCTGACGAAGCTCACGGTGAAATGCGTTGTGCTAATAAATCACTTAATGCAGTAGTAAGTTGTCCATCTCTGTTCTCTGGCGTGTGCAGTCCCTTCCTTATGGAAGATCCATCCTTTTTTTTACAGTATGTGTGTGTGTGTATGTGTATGTGTATGCGTATATATATATATATACACATACACACACACACACACACACACACACACACACACACACACACACACACACACACACACACACACACACACACACACACACACACACACACACACACACACACACACACACACACACACACACACACACACACACATGCTCAAGGACACTTTGAGGTGCAGCCAGGAGGAACAGTGGATGGTGACTTTCCATTTCCCAGACAGTCGCTACTACGACCTTCTGATGATGTGCGTCACATCATACCTTACAAAATGTTAAGAAAAAAAAACGAAACAAATGTTGAATGGTAAGGCTAAATGCAGATAACGTCACATTCAATACAGCTCCAGCATCTACACTCCGTTTCCTAGACAACTTAATCTAGACTCGCTGACTCTCGTGGAGAGTCATTATCATTGGACCACACCGAGTCACCGTAACGCTATTTACAGACTCCAGGATTGTCATTGTTGTCTGTCAGGGGTGAAACCATGGGAAAAGGTCAATGCCCTGCCGTTAGTGGAGAGCATTTAGCCTGGAGACAGGACAACTTTCTCAGCCAGTCTGTGTAACTCCTCTGTGAGGTGGTTAACTGACTGCCGTTGCCGCTGACAATACGACAGTCATGGAGGCTGTGAATGAAACCGTTCTCAGCAGTAAAAAAAAAAAGGAAAAACATAATATTAGATAACCAGGTCCGCTCCTCCCCAGTTCTCTACTAATGACTCAGACAGATAGACAGGCTGACAGACAGACAGACCGACTGACTGACAGACAGACAGACAGACACACTGACAGACAGGGACAGTCAGACAGTTCAACTTCATGGCAAGGCCAGTTGATTTGTATAGCATATTTCAATCACAAAGCAATTCAAATTCAAGATGCTTTCTATTGGGTATAAAAAGACATTCAGAAGAAAGAAAAGGCATTCAAAAGCATACAAATTCGGATATAAAAAGTAATATGGTACGCTTATAAAAATGAAACAGGTGTAAGCTGAATTACTTTTTAATAAAATGCATTGGACATTAATTTTTGCCACAAGCCTTAGATCCTATGGAAGTGTTGTTCCATGTCTGAAATAATATCTAAATGCTACCATGTCATGTTGTTCTATTTGAACTCTGTGTGCAGTTACTGTATTAATCAATACTATGACTCACTGCCTCCCCCTGGTCAGCCGGGGCGCCTGATGGAGGGGAAGGGAACTGGTTGGAATAACGTGTTCCTTCCACGCGCTACGTCCAACCAGGGAAACTCCCCACTGTCAGGTGACAAGAAGGTCAGTTGGCTCTCATGCATTGAAGGAGGCATGAGCTCTGCCCTGGGCTCCCTAGGCTGGTAGGGGGAGTGTAGTGCCCAGGATCACTTAGAAAATTGGCACCGGGTGAAAAAAAAGCGTTACAAAATCGAGGGATAAAGATTATTTAAAACAATATATATACTATGACTCACTGGTAGCCATCAGTCATAGCATTTAGAATTGGTGCCATGTATACTGTTTTCTTAGTTCTAGTTAATCACCTTTATTTATATACCACATAGAGTTGACCCAAAATGCATTGCAATTTTGTTGTCTGACCAAACAAACTACAAAAAACATGATAACATAATAATCCATAAAAGTAAGACTAAAGGGTAAAATACAGCAAAGCACATACAACTCTAGCAGCTGTATTCTGAATGAGCTGTTAGATGTCTGATAGCCGTTTTGTGGAGACCTGAGAGAAGACCATGACATTAGCTTTAAGATGATTATGAACTTGATATGGACATTAAATTCTGAATCCATACTGTACCTACACCATGATTCCTGGCTTGGCCTTTAGGCTTCGAATACAGGGAGTCAAGGTGAGCACTACGTCACTCAACACTCTGCAGTGTATGTGTGTGTGTGTGTGTGTGTGTGTGTGTGTGTGTGTGTGTGTGTGTGTGTGTGTGTGTGTGTGTGTGTGTGTGTGTGTGTGTGTGTGTGTGTGTGGTCTTTCAATGTGTGTTTGTAAATGTTCTGTTTGGCTAGCTGGGATACCACAGATCAACAGAATTATCTGAGACCCATAGAATTGGGCCATGTGTCTAATATCTCTCTCTCTAAAAAACACACACACACACACACACACACACACACACACACACACACACACACACACACACACACACACACACACACACAAAGGACAGAGATCAGGGGGTGGGGTGAGGGTGACTTTCAGTGTTATTCTCTCTGGCCAGCCTCATTAGGTGCATATTCCACATTCTATCTCAGACTGACTACAGCCACTCAGAGAGACCAGTCCTTCTACTAAAGCTGATCTGGGATGTGTCAAATTCACCACACGGGTGTCAGGAATTTCATACTTTGCTTCCAAAACAGCCAAGCAGCACGGGGGCCGCACTGAGGATCCAGTGGGATCCAGACAACCTGTTCCGAGTGCCCAGACACCAACAATCTTCCTCGCTCACTGGCATCTTCTCCTTTTTCTCTTTTTTTGTTTTTGCGCCTCTCTAAAAGTCAGTGATGTAAAATCGGCCTTCACTCTCTCTCTCTCTCACCCTCTCTTGCTCTCTCTTTCTCTCTCTCTGCTGGCTAAAGCCTCGGATGTCAAGGATGTCAACATTCGTCCATCAGCGAGTGTCACAGAGTTTTGGGGGATTCGTGAGTGCTGGTTCCGACTGTGGGAATGCCTGAGAAGAAGAAGTGACGCGCCTGCATGGTGGTTGCATCTCACCGGAGCACAGGATTATGTTGGTTGCCACGGTCGTGGCCGTGCTGATTTGTTTTATGGTGCAAAGCTTAGGAGCCCCGACCCCTGGCAAAGCATGCTGGGAGCGTGTGCCGTCGGATGCTGGCAGAAACAGCAGTTGTGTGGGTGAGTATATAGACTATAGCTTAAATACAGTAAGTCTAACTGTACAGAGATGTTCAGTACGGTGTACAGGAGACATCCTCGGTCATTAAGTGTTAGTACAGTGTGTAATGCTGGCACTCTGCAACGGGCTGTTGTTTACTGTCAAATCTAAACTTTGGGGGGCGGCAGTGGCTCAGGAGTAGAGCGTCTGTCTGCGGTTCGATCCCAGGCTCCTGCTGGCTTTGTGTGGAAGTGTCCTTGAGCAAGACACTTAACACATAATTGCATCCATTGAGCAGGTTGGTGCCTTGCGTGGTTGCCTCCACTGTCAGCATGTGAATGAATGTACCTAAAGATGATTACTTTAGCTGTAAGGACAGCAAGGAACCATATAGTGATGTCTTGAATATTTTCCCTGTACCATGTACCTGTTTATCTACACTTTCTACAGTATGCATGTCCACCAAGACAGGTTTGTTTGTAGGGACAGTCAGTCCTTTATGATTGATTTCTTGACTATAACATTTCAATACAGCCGGAATCGAAGGAAGTAATACAACTTTTAACGTTTGTTTTCCCTTTTACTTTATATTATAAAGTATCAAAGTATGACTTCCAGTTAAAGTAAGTCACTGCATCTTCAGTGAAAAAGTAATGTACTTACTGTAATTACTAAGCACTTAACTGGTTTAATAGTATTCACCAATACTTGACAAAACAATAGGCAACATTACATTGTCATATACTGGGAACAGTATCTATTTACATATACATTATAGCTCACTATTAATATTTGAATATTGTCTATATATATATTGTCTACTATATCACCAGGGGTCATAATATTACATTATGACTCCTAATGATGACATATTGTTCATGAACTACACAGTCAATTACATATATGTAAACACACACACGCACGCGCAATAAAGGTGTAGAGGTAATAAGGATAAGGATAGGATAATTCCTTTTAACAGGTCGTTCATGAAAGTCCTTGCGGTCTTGTTTCCAATGAGAACCTGTGAGCAATTAGGGGTTAAGAGTCTTGCTCAGGGACAAATTTCATTTCATCGACACATATGCTGACCTGGCCTGGAATCGAACCTGGGGCAACCAGGGCTTCTGGCTCCCTAGGCGGGCTCACTAACCATTCAGCTATGGCCGCCCCCAATAATACGTTATTATTGGGGTAATACGTAAGTAATACGTTATTTACTACTTTATGTTCTTCTGTCTGTAACTGCTAACTTAATTTCCTACACGATTCAATTAATCAATAATGAGTTCTATACAGAGGAGCAAATCTGAGAAAATGCTATCATTTTAATGACAATAAAATGACAGTAAGCATTCCTATATGGTGGTTTAGTAATGGACACCTCAATGTGAAACAAAACAACAGTTTTTCCACTCTATCTGCATTATCATAGTGACACCCTAGTGTCGACTGCTAGGCTTTGGTTGGTCAAACAAAAAAAGAAATTCTCACACAAAAGGAAAACCTCTATCACCCCTGAAAGAGTACACGGTTTTCCATGCATCACACTCCCCGCTTGGCAGACCAGACGGTGTGATGTACGCAAGGCCAAGCCGCCTGCTCCGTAGGGGTGTTGGTCAATGAGGATGACCACAGAGAGAGAGAGACAGACACAGAGAGAGAGAGAGAGAGAGTTAGAGACAGTGGTGGAAAAAGTACTCATACTTACTTAAGTATCAATACTGCAATGTAGAAATACTCTGTTACAAGCAACTCTGTTGTCCGAAATTAAAAATTTACTTGAGCAAAAGTACAAAAGTATTGGTATCAAAATGTACTGAAAGTACCAAAAGTATGAAGTACTCATTATGCAAAATCTTTTGAAAATAGCAGATCTACAAGCTCACGACGCGTCGCGTCGCAACACGTTGTGAGCTTGTAGATCGGCTATTTTCAAATAGCCAAAGTTTAAATAGGGCTGACATGGTTAATGTAGGTTTTGTAATAATAATCTACAAAGTAACTAAAGTTTTCAAAGAATTGCAGTGTAGTAAAAGTACACTATTTGCCTCAGATGTAGTGGAGAAGAAGTAAACATACAGAAAATTGGAAATACTCCAGTAAAGTAAAAGTACCTCAAAATTGTACTTAAGTACAGTACTTGAGTATATGTACTTAGTTACTTTAAACCACTGGTTAAAGAGAAAGAGAAAACAAGAGGGGGGGGACCACCAGAAGAGGTTTAGAGTTGATCATGCCTGTCCAGAGGTTAGAACCTTTGACCAGGTCACACTTTTCTTCTGCCAGGTGAACAGTCAACCATAATATAAATCTGAACTGTTCTGTCCAGGCCTTCTGTAGACCCAAAAATATTTTGATTGCGGTCGGTAATCGGATAGTGATGCTTTGATTTGAAATCCTGAAATGATCTAGCCACAGCATTTTTTATCCCTAATTGTTGTATTTAAATGGCTTGGGTCCAGAGGTATCGGTTCAAATCCCAGGATGAATCTGGTTGAGGAAGTGTTTAAGTACCTCCCTCAACAACACTTAACACTAACTGCTGTAATGGTCAGCGGTAAAAGACTGTAGTTATACTGGTCAGACTTCAAGAGGCCAACAGCAGAACTCTGAGGTTGTACTGGGTACCTTGCAGTGGCCAACAGCAGAAGAATGTGGTTGCACTGGGCAGCTCTCAGTTGGACAACAGTAGGAGTTGTATTGGGCATTTCAAGAATGGCGAGGCTTAAGACCTGGAGCACAGTCACAGAGCCCAGTGTGTGTTATCAGAATATAAGTTCTGATAACATTTTAGGGGACAAATAGGCCATGCAGTTGCTCAATATTGATAATCGTTTTGACATTTTAGACACACATTTAGAAACGGTTGTTAAAAATATTCGGGTGCATGAATACATATCATAAAAAAATGTCTAGATGACGAAGTTCGACCTGGGCTCATTTACTTTTCTTGTCAAGCACTATGTACAATTTCCAAGTAGATTCTAACTGTCCCACCCTATCGGTATACAACTCGGACTGCACTGAGTGGACAGTGCGGCCATAGGCCTTAGTATGGTTATTTTGTAGGATTATGCACAGAAAGTGTGTGCATAACTTTTCACAAGATAGCATATGAACCATTGTATGAGAATACGTTGAATATTGAGTCCTACTGAACATCAGCCAAGCCACTGGTATACCAATGGTATTTCTAAAGTATGTGAGGCATGGCTAGTCTGCATGTTGTATTTCTTGGGGTATTTCACAGTAAACACAGTATTGTCCCCAATTTATCAGAGGTAAATCAGACCAGATAACCTTATAGGAAGCCTAACGGTATTCAAGATGGGGTCTCTGTGCACTTGACAATCAAAGATGAACCACAATATATGAACTTGTCATGAGCGGTCACAGCGGAGTCTCGACCCAAACTGCTCCCTGTTCTGTTTGTCTTGTCTGGCTCATTGTTGTATTGTTTTCATCATTCCAGAGCATCGGTGACCAGTAGCCATGGTGACACATGACAGTGTTTAGTCTAGCTACCATTAGTCTCAGACAGGCGCATGTTTGTTTTGAATCCATAGCTCAGCCTGACTAAAGGGAGGTCACTGCAGCATATATACGATAATATGAATGTAAAGATGCAGCATGTTTCACAGGATACAGATAAACCTTGTGGGCACTGCAACATTAAATTGACAGTTTTTTCCCCCAAAAAGAATGCGTATGCTTTGGAAAATGGTCGGAAATTATGTTAAGTATACATGATTCTAACATGCACAGTACATCATTATCAGACCTAAATTTACCCTTCAACGTCTAGTTTATCCGCCCATTTATCCCCCTTAAATGTAATAAAAAAATATTACATGTATTTGGTCCCTCATTTGTAAAATAAACGTAGATATAAAATCAAATATAAAATCAAATCAAATATCTACATTTATTTACTTAAATACATTTATTTAAATAAATAAAATAACTACATTTCTTTTTACCGTTTCACATACTTGGCAACCAACTGGCACTTGCAATCATTCAATTTACAGAATTAGGATTCCCCATTACTTAGTATTTTATGAATTGAAAGTTCTTGTATTGAAAACTGCATATAAACTTTATCCAAATTCTCTGTGCATAACACAAATGAAAGATGTACTGCAAACAGTGTCAAAGATATAAGAGCCATTCACAAAAAGTTATTGACCAAGCGATGGATGGGTTTTCTGTCCAAAAAGGTTATATGTTGATGATAAAATCCATGCCATGGTCTCAGTATCTTCATTCATATGTGAGGATTTTCACTGTGTGAAAGCAAAGCGCTTGGACCTTTGTGTTGCTAAGAGACGCGGCTGCCTTGAACTTCACCCCGTTACACCCATGAATAGATTGTGTGGAGAACGACATTGACTTATTGATTCAGCACAGTTAACCGTGCCATTAGCCCAGAGGGACACAAAGTGCGAAGCTGCAGCTATTGAGATGTTAAATGCTACCTCAGTTACAAAAAGCAACCCAGCTTTTATTCAGCTGTTGGACTGAGAAATACACTGCATCAGTGTGCGCTCCAAGGTCACCAGCATCCACACGCCTCAAAAGCTCTCAGTCTTGGCTATTGCTTTAATTGCAATGGTCCTGACCCAAACTCATACGCGTACCATTTTCAAAAATACAAGCAGTTCTTGCTAAATGAATGCTTGCACAGAATGCAAACAAACTGTGATGCCTTTGTAAAGGACAGCGATTTAATTAACCTCTTGGGTGATTAGGCTGGTATTTTGTTGAAATAGATTGCCCCATAATTTTAATTGTAAAAACCTATACACAAAAAGGTTTGATCCCAGCAAACAACCAGTGTCCATAAACCAAGTTGACTACCTAAAACGTATGTTTTGCAAAGCTCCAGAGCCTTACCTGATCTTTGGCCATGGTAAAGCCATCCATCGCATGGACCTGGATGGGAGGAACCAGAGGCGACTGGTGGCAGGGGTGGGGAGTTCCATTCTGCTGGACTTCCATTCCAGAGAGGAGAGGATCTACTGGGCTGACAGACACACTGGGGTCATCTACAAAGCATCAATGACAGGAACTCAGAGACAGGTGGTCACACATTTACCAAAGACATCAAAACAATCTAATGCCACTGGATGGTACCAGTTCAACTCTCCTTGGCTCCAGAACCTTCCATAACCAGAAGCTTTCCAGAGCCCATGTTTCAGTTCTGCATGTTTTTTGTTGTTGTTTCTTTTGTTTACATTTTTCTTTTGTATGATTTACATTATAACCAGAACCACCACTGAAGGGGGTAACAAAAAGCTTGTAGATCTGCTAATTTCACGATTATAGAAACATTTACAAGGTTCTGAGTTCTGGGTTCCAAAACAACAAAACTATTTCTCATAACATTTTAGTTGAGGAAAAGGGCCATGCATTTGCTCAATATTGACTTATATCACATTTACAACTAGTTGTTTGTTAAGTTTGTTAATAGTATTTGGGAGCACTATAGGGGAGTCCATCATCATGACGCAATGAGGCAATGATGCCATTGACGATTCTCTCAGACCAATCAGTAGTGTTTTCATATTATCTTTGGTAGTGCCTCAGCTTGGAAGAGAGGTGATACCAAAAAAGGATCAGGTACTAGGTGCTACTTTAGCCCAACAGAAAACCAAAAAAGTCAGAGTACAGTCTAATGGAGTTGAGCTGGTACAATGCAGTGGAAAAGTGCCATAATCATTTAATGAAATAACAAATCATTGCCCACTGCCCTGCAACTTAAAATGTTATTGTATTGTTTATCCTACAATTAGAGATGGAAAGGAATTGGATTATTTGTCATGAACAAATCCATGGAAAAGTGGTGAAGGGTTTAAATAATCGAATGTTGCATTTTGAAAACATTTCCCAGAAACTGTACTCCTCGGAGAAAGGGATCTCAGGCCTTGCGGTGGACTGGCTTTGGAACCGCATGTATTGGACCAGTGAGGAAAAGGGAACCATCAAGAGAATGGATACTGATGGGAAAAATGAGAAGACTTTTATAAGACATCTGACCCAGCCCAGTTGTATAGCTGTTGATCCCCATAACAGGTGCGTCTTATCTGCAACTAACCCCAACTACTTTCGTCCCTATTTTGGGCATGTCATTATAGGCAAAAAATGACAACACGTTGTGAGCTTGTAGATCAGCTATTTTTGCTATTTTGAAATAGGGCTTAAGTGGTTATGGCTTCATTTAGACTTTCTTGCGTAACAATGGCATTTCTTTAGTTAAAAATACATATGTTTTGTCAACCGTCAGTGTTGTCATTCTTGTTAACATGTTGTTTAGAAGTTTTAACAGTTGACATGATGACGTAACATGGATGGCGCTACATTGCTGCTGTCTTGGTGAGCCTTCTTGAAAAAGACTCAATGGAAATACATGACACATTTAGCACTACACTAAAAAGTGAAATGACTACAAAATGAACTCAAATAAAATAAGACACAATAAAATTCCACAATACAGCTCCAACCAGCGTGGCTGGCACATAGGTGCAACACGACTTGACTGACTCTCACATACCAACAAGCTCTATTCAGAGACACAGCAGGGAGACATTTTGACCAGGCTACAAGATGCCAGCCATTTTACTGCTTTTTGGTTTAACAAAATAATGTCAAGTCTTGCCTTGATGCCGTGTAATAAATTTACAGCATGCATTTCAAATGCACTATGCATGGCATTGCATTGTAAAACAATGATTGTTGTTATTTAGTTGTTTGACCACCTTTATCCCACTGTCAAAAATAATGTTTGGTTTTGTCCATTATGGCCAAGCCCTATCTAATTCAAACAGTGTTGCAGGTTTGTGTTCTGGTTGTCTGCTGGGATGAACCCCAGCATCCAGAGGTCTAACACAGTGGGGAAGACAACAGTGACAACGCTATTAAAAATCCCAGAAGGACTGAGGGCTCTGTCCATCGACCGCGCAGACAAGAGGCTGTTCTGGGTTCAGTTCAGCTCAGATGGAAAGAGCACCATTGGTTCTTGTGATTACGATGGGAATCTGATCAACCACATTGATCAGCCACTTCGGTGAGCAAATCACCCCACCCACATCTCCATCCACTTCGATTTACATGTTTATTTATACTAACTTGAATAATCTTTTCATTCTCTTCTTAGCTCTTGTCCACTAGTTTAGATTTATTTAATATTACACTGAAAATATGGATTTTTCACCCATTTTCAACATTATCTTCATAACATTGGTCCTCACTAATGCTCATTATAAGGGTTAGGGTTAGGTTCCGTCTACTCACTCTGCGTCTCATTGGTGGACCATGGACAGTTCGGACACCTGTGTCTTTGTGGAAAGTGTGCACACTGAAATAGAAGTCATTGTTCTTGCATTAATAAACAAATAATAAATAAAAAATGTTTTAAATACTGTTTGAAATCTTCCTACCGATGAAGTCACTGGTTGGCAGGTTTCTGAACTGTCCACAGCCCTCCCTTGAGACACAGAGTGAGTAGACATAAACGGTGCCATCTTATAATGAGCATTAGTGAAGACCATTTATATGAAGATAGGTTTAAAGTGATCCTTGAAAATAAATCTAAAAGACACACCATTTTGGCATTGCTTCTACCTAGCTTTTTTTTGCTGTGCTTTTCTTCTCCTTCATTTCTTATGTACAGTATGTATTTATCATTATTATTGTTTGTTGTTTTAAAAAAAAGTACTTGACTGATTGGATTCAGTATATCCTCGATGTTAGGCAGAACCAGCTTCATTTTTAATTAATTTATTTTTATAAATCAGCTATTGAACACCCTTTACGTCTGTGTGTGGGTTTTACAAATATTTAACCAATGAAAAGTATTAAATAAGTGCTTATGACTAAACCTCTTAACACCATTGGATCTTCAAACTGTCGGACAAACCACCTAACTCCAACTTGTGGAGTTAGGTTGTTTGTCCCCCATTGATTAGAATGACGAACTCAGAAGGAAAAAGATAATTAATGGTCAAAAACCTCCTAACTCCACTTGAGCTGTATTTGGGTAAAGTGACGATAATATAAGGACACATTCAAGTATCTGACAAGTTAACGTATTAAGTCACCATAACGACTTTGATGAGGTAGTATTGTGTTGTTCTAAAAACATGTTTTGTTTTTTTCCTGAAAAGTTAATATTTTGGACATAGCTGGTTTCTGTCCGACAGCAGAGATATGTTTTTACACTATGTTTTCTTTGAAAAATATTTCCTTCTATACCAAATTATTCATATTAGTATCATTATTTATTAGCTTCTGTAACAGCACATATTTTCCTTTGGGACCATTATAGTTGCATCTTATTTAATCTAATCTTATCTTCTCATAGATCTCAGTCTTTGGGGCTGTCAGTCTTTCGGGACTATGTGTATTATACTGATATTACATCCCGTGCCATAAGACGAGTCAATAAGTACAATGGAGGAGAGCCAGTGAACGTCAACACAAAGCGGCTGAACAAACCCCCTGTTGACCTCACAGTGGTACATCCCTTCAGCCAGCCAATAGAAGATGACTCCCAGCCAGCACTTTCAGGTTACAGTTTTATCTGAACTCTACAGTACTAACCATGGTAGAAGGCTGTCCTTCACGTTTATCGTGCATCTTTGATTGATTGAATACTTTTTTTTAACAAGATTATTACCAGCTATAAGGATAACACAAAAAAGCCCTGTTTTCACTCAATGCATCAAGACATACAATACATACATACAATACTCATCAGTAAAATCTCAGTAGTAGCAAAGGGTAGATTTACAGAAAAAGGAGGTGTTCTACTAAGCCTAATTGTATTTTTAGGTCATCCATTCTAGCCTGCAACAACACCGCAGACAATTATTTTTCAAACTGTATACAGGAGGGCTGCATGGTGGTTCAGGCATTTAGTGCACAGACCATACGGTATGCTGAATCAGTATCCTCCTGAATCAGTATCCTGGACCAGGGTTTGAATCCGACCACCATCCCGTCATAATTATACATTCAGGTTATACCAGATTATTTTTTCTAATTGCTCAAAGCTACAATGGCTGAATCTGTTCCTTATAGCATCCCCACAACCAGTACGCTTTTGTAGCGTCTGTCTTTATCCTAATTACACAATATATTTACACAAGACTTAGGTATTTAGAACCAACAACCTAACTTAATCTTACTTATATAGGTTAATCAAATCATCAAGCTGTAGTTTTTTTTATAACTTATACAGGGTATCAATATTTAAAAGCTCACAGATTTACCTTGCAGACTTACCTATTTTCACTTTTTTTATATAAATCGTTCATTAATCAAGACAAGAAGTTTGAAATAATCGGGATATTGATTTGAAGTAGTATCAGCAGACCTATACAGTAGCACTGAAAATGTATCCATGCAGGTTGCGATGAGAGGACTGAGGACTGCGTGAATGTCTGCTCTGGGCCACTGGAACAGGGGGTCTGTCAATGCAGTGAAGGCTTTGCCCTCAATACGCAGGGAAACTACTGCGAAGGTAAGTAGCTATTAGACACGATACTCGTCATTTCAACCAACTAAACTCTGTATATTTAGTTGACCGGCGTCCCCAGGGCTCAATACTCAGCCGATCTTCACGTTATCAGCCCATAAACTGGGCTCCAAATTAGCACAACGCATCCCATACATTTGGGCCAGTTGGGTCTATTTGGGTCTCATCAGCAGCACTTGACCCATCCCGTTTCCCTCTACACCAAATCTCTTTGGTAAAAATAGCAGATCTACAAGCTCAAGCTAAGAGCTTGTAGATCTTCTATTTTCGCTGAATGTTCGTCGCCAGAATAGGGATGATATGTGGTTAAGTGTTGTGGTAATTATTATATAGCAGATTGTGTGGATACACTATATGTTATCCACTTGGATGTTTGTTATGTATAATGTTGAAACATGACACGTGTTCCATAGACATAAATGAGTGTGCGCTGTGGAACCATGGCTGTTCTCTGGGCTGTGAGAACCTCCCAGGGTCCTACGTGTGTACCTGTCCCCAGGGATACGCTCTGCTTCCGGACAGGAAAACCTGCCAAGGTATGCTGCATAAAATATATACAGTAACAAGTGAAGCTCTTTTGGGTTATGCTGTTTCAACTTAAAATGTAGTTTATTTTTACCACAGTATGTGTAGGACTGCAACTACCAATTATGTTATTAGCGATTATTCTTTTGATTAATCGAATAATACATTATTTTATATTTATATTTCTCAACAAATCAAATCCAAAAATGAAAAAGTGAATATTTTGTGGTGGAATTTGGCTCTGGTTTTTGCTGTAGTGGTGATGAAAGGAAAGGAGGCGTTTGTCCCTCAGACACCCTGACCTCTAAGGCCAATAAAGCGGGTCGGGTCAGACTAGGGACCGCAGACAGATATGAGCCGTCTGTTTTGACTTGGGACACATGGGTCAAACCACAGACTCTCTGCCCAAGAAATCCGGAGTATAAAATTAACCCTGAGAGTGTAAAAAAAAACGCCCAAGTTTTACTCTCTCTGGATTTTTCTGTGGGACAGTCCACAGGGTATTGGAGGGGGTCATTATTCAGAGGTTATGTAAGAGACCACAGGTATTACACAGCCACTTCACCCTGGCATTTACAACACAACTAGTCCATACCCGTTGGGGGATATGCGCACATGATCTGGCAACCCGGGAGCCAGCGAACACAAAAACGCTAATAAACAGCTGACATTTGGGGAAAGCGAAAAACGGGCTTCGCTGTTCCGTGCACATGGTCAATGTGTGCAAATTCAGATCAATTGCTGCAGCCACTGAGGAGAACCGGGCAGAAGAGATTTGGGCTCACCACCCTCACACCACACTCACAGAGCTTTGTAGAATTATAGGAGGATGGTGAGGATTTCCGTTCCCTGTGATCTAGCTCAATTGGATACACAGTCAAATCCTCAGGGTTAATATAATCCAATTGTAACTCAGAGTGTACAAATGTAACCACATTTGTACTCTCAGGGATTAAATTAATTTATCCAATTGTAACTCAGAGTGTACAAATGTAACCACATTTGTACTCTCAGAGATTAGATTAACAAGGCATTAACACTATCAGGGTTGCTCCCTATCTACTTCCATGACTACTATTAGGGCTATAGGGCATAGCAGTGGCGGCCATTTTCTGGTTCCACTTCAAAATAGTCAATGCATTTTTCCCATTGACATTTCCAAAAATATTGATATCAATTATTTTAAGCCTTGAATCAAGCCATCCAGGGTCCTGGTGAATCATGACCATAAAACGTTTGATTCTGTGAAAAAAAAAAATTGAAAACGGCAAAACAAAGGGTATTTATTAAATATAGTATATCATATAATTAAATATAAAATAAATAAAAATCACAGAAAAAAAGGTTTAATGGTCATGATTCACCAGGAACCTGGATGGCTTGATTCTAGGCTTAAATGAATTGATATAAATATTTTTGGAAATGTCAATGGGAAAAATGCATTGACTATTTTGAAGTGGAACCAGAAAATGGCCGCCACTGCTATAGACACAATCAAATATCCAAATAAAACAAAAAAGTAAAGTATAAAGTATTGATATTGATATATTGCCCAGCCCTACCTCCTATATCCACCAATTAAGGTGATGTACATTATGTAGCAATTCTGAGGTATGTCTGTTGTGCTTCATACTGCTGCTCTGTTGTCCGTATCTACAACAACACATTCCTTCTATGTTGGAAACCGTATGCCAGTCTGTCATCTGCCACAAGCATACGCAGACTGACGTACATAAGGTGGAGTCAGAAAGAGCTGTAGTTTTAATGTAAACACACTGTGACTGTGTGGATTTATTTTGTACCTTAAACAACTATCATAACATCTACATCGAGATACAGTAGAAGCCCAGGTTGAACACACTGCATTATAATTTCTCCCTTTCTAATCTAACAGCCATTGTTGAGGAGAACCCCCCCAACAGGAAAGGTCCAGTCCACAGGGACAATAGGATTACATGAGCAGGTGACATGTGTAATAGGGATTTATTTAGTCAGCCCATGGTCGGTAATCTGGTCTGCAGAGGGAAAGATAGGTGTTGCTGAGACAATAGGCCCAGATGACAATGACAACACTTCCTATACTTCCACACAGTTGACACCATGGATGTTTACATTAGTTTATATTTTATTTTTAGGTTATGCCCATGTTATTGATGTACATAGTTGTCTGGGTAACACTTTTTATGAAGCCCATGTATATAATGCATTATAATCTGCTTATAACACTCTAATTGTAGTTACAAATATTCTTAGTGCTTTATAACAATAAAGCCAATAAGGTCAAGTATACCAATAGGTCATAATTAATGGACACTCACAGCCATTTAGCTTTTCAAGGATCGTGGTGTATTATACTGCAATTCTAATAGGTGTAATACATTATAATAATTTCTAAATGTTTTATAATGACAGTTATAATGCATTAGACACTACAAGTGGTCATTAGGCGCTTTAAATAAGGTAATATAAAGTGTAGGCAGAAACATTTTGTTGGTCTTGCATAGATTAAATGCAATTTCTTTCACTTAACGTAAAGTACCCAATGACCACTCATAGTGACTTATTGTCAAATTATAATGCATTACAATTATAGCGCATTATTTATTTATTTTGTATTGAGTGGCTGCACCCCTCCTTGCCTCGTCTTAAAAACCCTGACCCCGCACCCCAGCGCCAACCACCATTGAGGGAAAAAAGGGGTAAATAGTATATAATTAAATAATAATAATAATAATAAAAATAATAATAATAATAACAGAATATAATTAAAACTAAATTAATAAATTAACAAATAATAAATAATAATGATAATAAATTAATTATAGTGTATTATAACATTATAATGTACTACAACTATGATTCTTAACAAAAGAAAGTATGTGAGTGACCAGCAATTATGAGGTATTACTTATAATTATTACTTTTAATATAATTATTTTTACCTACTGAATACCAGATAGCCTCTCTACCCTACCTACAGCCGCTCCATTATAATTAATTATTTTAGTAAAAAATGTTATTACAACAATTACTAATCTATTGAGTGATGCCATTAATCTTACTCTAATTAAGTCATTTGGGTTATCAGTAGGAGTAGAATTCCTCATCTCCACATCATTTTATTTTATAGCTATCATATTGGGTTACTAAATTCCTAAGTTTGTGACATCTTGTAGCTGAAACTATCTCATGTGTTTTTTTTTACAACATAACGCTGGCCCAGTCATTTACAGAATTAAATTTACATTTCACATATTAGACCTTTACACAAAGCTCTTACCCAGAGATTACAATGCTGTGCAATTAGAAAACCAAAAATGTTAATTCCTAGATTACCAGAATTACAAGACACAAAATAAGGTGTAACAGGTCATTGAGTCTGTACTATCCGGCTACTGTATTTATCTTTACAGGAAAAGACTGTAGTTTTGAACCAACATCCTCCCTCCCTCCCTACGTCTCTCTCTCTCCCTCTCTCTCTGTCAGTCAGATGACAATACATTATTTGACTGTATTGTCATCACACTTTCCCCTATTTGCTGGGGATTATAGCCCATTTCATAAAGGGATTGAACCGGAGCACAGGTTAAGACGCTTCCTGCCCGACCATCTGGCTTTGTTGAAGTTACAACTGTACTTGGTCCAAACATAACCTGGGAAATAAATATTCTACTAACATTGTAACTTATGTTGTAACGTTCAGGTCAGCGGTGTTGTCGTTTACAGCCTGAAAAGTGATGTGCTCCATCCACAGAGATACTACCATGTGAAGCCAACATGACCCAGTGTGGTCATGGATGTCTGTCTACAGACCAGGGTCCTGTCTGTGTGTGTCCAGAAGGGTCCAGGCTGCAGGAGGACGGACGGACCTGCACGGGTACGTACAAGCTACGTTTACAATGACGGGACAGTCAGGGGTTTGGTTGCAATGAGTGTCTTGCTCAAGGGCACTTCAGACAGGAGGTCTGCCGCAGAGCATATTGGAACTTGTGACTTTTATGTTGTGGCAATGACTCTAACCACAGGTCCAAAGTCCAAACTGCCTTCACCAACAACTTTGCTCAGAAATAATCTCAAATACTCACTTACTAATAGTAAAAGCGCTTAGACTAATTGTAGTAGAATAGTAGTTGAAAACGATTGCCTTTAGTCAACATCACAAGATGCTGTATAGAACTATGACGAGTCAGTAGCAGCAATAATGGTGTCAAACGCTTAACGACGCTCAACACTGAGTGAGTGTGTGAGAGAATGAGTGAGTGAGTAAACAGACACAGGTTGACACTGACTCAGTGTGACGAACTGAAGTGGGTTAATCATAAACAGAAGCTTGTGTGTGTGTGTGTGTGTGTGTGTGTGTGTGTGTGTGTGTGTGTGTGTGTGTGTGTGTGTGTGTGTGTGTGTGTGCACACATGTGTGCGTGCGTATAAATCACGTGGTTTGTCTGTTGCAGGATGTTATTCTGCAGACAGGGGGGGCTGTAGTCAGCTGTGTGATATTGTGAGTCCCGGAGTGTGGGAGTGCAGCTGTCTGCCTGGATACCTGCTCAGCCAGGATGGGAAACACTGCACAGCCAGTGGTGAGTCATACTGACACAGACAGGCTTTGTACGTACGGATGTATGGACAGACCAGCCCACCCAATTTAAAATGTTCAGCTATAGAACAACATTTGATTTCCCAGATCACCAACACTATGAGCAAATGTCTGTTGTATGCTGATAGAGTGGTCTGTCGCAGATTCTCTCACACACACACACACACACACACACACACACACACACACACACACACACACACACACACACACACACACACACACACACACACACACACACACACACACACACACACACACACACACACACACACAGTGCAAGTATAGATAGCGCATGTACAGTATGAACAGATACAAAGGAACATAAAAACACAAATAGACAGAACGATATAAATCATGTATGTCTATAGCTACTGTACACGTGCTTTCTTGAACCACACATGCATAACTAGAGTAGTGTGTGCGTGTGCCCACCCAACTGTTCGTTCTGGGGGGCCATAAAAGATAATTGGCCGAGGGGCCCCGCAAGACTTAATCCATCCCTGGTGCTGGCTAATACACACAGGCACACATAAACACATACTGTACTGTATGCGACAACATGCGCCAAATAATTTCTGTGACCATTTTGCTAACGTCCTCCTTACATATATTCATATTGTGCAGGACCTCCTCCCTATCTGCTGGTAGCCAACCTGCAGGACATCAGAAGAGTTGACCTGGATGGCAGTGATCAAACGCTACTGGAGGAACCCAGAGGAACCATCATAGCTCTGGACTATGACCCAGTGCAACATAATGTAAGAAGAGAACTACTGCTACTTTTCTATTCTATCAGCTAGTTAACTGCATTCACCAGGTGTCCTGAACCTAAATGAGTTCCTGTTTTGACTACAATTGAAACCAGCAGTATTTTGTGTCATGAGGAGGAGTTAAGAACCACAGCCCAAATGAAACTACATACTGTAGTTCAGTGTTTGGACATTTACCAACTGCCACCTACTGGACAAAAATGGTTATTTCATTTCAGTCCTGTATCCCATGGTTGTAGCTCTGACAGCTACCCAGATTACCGTTACCCATAACCCTAATCAAAACAAAAATATTTATGATCTAATATCTACTTTGATATTAGCCTCACTAAGGCTTGTTGGTGTTTGTTTTGTATTTTCAGGTGTACTTTGCCAGTACAGTTCTGAAGACCATTGAGCGGTTTGATGTGAGTGGTGGGATCAGAGAGGTTCTGGTCTCTGAGGGTCTGGGTTCTCCAGAGGGTCTGGCCATCGACTGGGTGAACCGTAAGATGTACTGGACCGATATCAGGTGATTGTCAGTAACAAAAACGTGTGAAAATCTGAGATCTCTGCATGTGTATTCTTAACACCTTGGAGAGCTTGGAATAGATACAGATATACATTACATTCATATCAAAATGTATATCTGTTTAAAATTAGATAAACAAACAAAATTCTACTGTTGTTCAATAGGCTTGTTAAAGACATGTACAATACATATAGAACTCTATGCAAGGCATTTTACGTTCTCACATAAGAGTGGTAGGATTCCGGTTAAAAAATCGACACAGTTGACCTTGAGATGTTTGAAGAAAAACGTCTATCCATTCATAAAATGCATCTATATAACCACTTGAGCCCTGTTCTATATTTTGTAGTATGGCTGTCACACAATGAAAATGGACAATCTACATGCCCAGATAAGAGCTTGTAGATCCCCTATTTTTGATATTTCTGCAGAAATTTGCCGATAATGGCATGCCCAAAATAGGGACGTCAGGTTGAAAATGGTTAACTCATCTAATCATCTATCCTGCAGTCGGTCAGCTGTGGACTACAGTACGTTAGACGGACTGAACAGAGAAACCATCATTAGTGAAGGTCTGGACAAACCAAGAGGAATCGCAGTTCATCCTCAGGCAAAGTAAGACACAGTGTAGCGGCACTTCCTGTTCCGAATTTAATAACTTTATGATTAACTGTATATTTAACAGTATTTTCCTTCATCTTTGCTCTTTGAGGAAGTTGTTCTGGACGGACCAGGGTTCAAGGCCTGCGGTGGAGAGGTCGTCTTTGGAAGGGACGGAACGTCAGGTCATCGCTAGCGCTAACCTGGTGACGCCGAGCGGTCTGACCATCGACTACACGGAGGACAGACTGTTCTGGTGCGACAGGAGGAGGGGGGTGGTGGAGACCTCCAGCCTGGACGGGGCAGACAGACGGGTCCTGACCGAGAACCAAGTAGGTGAGGCTGGTGTGGCGTTGCACACACAACAATGCACACAAACACCTCGTGATACAAGTACACGCACACACACCTATGCACGTCAGGGAGAGGTGAGTATTTAAGGGTCCCCAGTGGATGGGAAATTACTTTTCTGCATTCAGCCAGCAGATGGCTGCTCAGATGGCTCAGATGAGCGCACAGAGGGAGCTGTTAGGGGTTAAGTTTCTTGCACAGGCACACTTTTTATACGTAGACTGGTCAAGCCGAAGGTCGAACAGCGACCGTCTGATTCCCAGGCAGCCTCTATAACCACTCATCTAGGGCTGCCCATAAGCTGCCTGGGACGCAGGGTATTGGCAGATACTGTAAATAACATTTTGTTTTGCTGTTTTTTGCTGATGTTTGTGATATGTGAATGACAATATTTATGGACACATTTTCTTGCTTGTAAAATGTACAAATGTGAGAGACATGAGCTGCTAAGACTTTAGATTTTGTAATTTTGTCTTTAGAGTACCCAATTATTTTACGCCTTTTTTCTACCAATGTAGTCGTTATGCTATTTAACCCTCCCCACACATTTCTGTGTTGCCACTGCTATTGTACCCTACTGGCTAACCTGCCAATGAGAAGCCCCCACTGGGAGGACGTAGTGCCCGCTGACAGGCACAGCCCCAGCCCGTAGGAACTGCTAGCGCGGTGACAAAGATTGCCCTCCCTGCCCGGCTTCCCTTCCACAAACACGGCCAATTGTGTCTACACAGACGCATGGATAAGCTGGATGCACCGCCATGGATTTGAACCCCTAGACTCTGCAGTGGTGGACAGGTATCTGTACCACCTTAGTGTGAGCCAACTGTAGCGTCGTATTATGATTTGTAAACCACTGTTGTGTTGTGATTTTAGAATACTAGAGTTCGGTCCGCTATGCGGCCCTCACACCTACGTCGCACCACCGATACAACCGATATGCCCATATATGGATTTCTCTGTATCTGTCAGTCCATGTCCCTTTTATGGCTATATATGGAGATCCCTGATGTCATCAGTATATGCCCATATATGGACATGCCCCCTTTTGTGCCCATATATGGAGCTGACTTTTTTTTGCACCTGATGCCATGATGACACATTTAGGTTAGACAACACACTCCACATTTTGGCGTAGTTGCATTGGGAACCCCTTATATGGTTATGGCGACATGAGCGTGACAACGTGGTCCGCTCGCCCGCCGGCCGGCCCTCCCTTAGGCTAATTTCAATATAGGATTTGCCAGTTCTTTGTTATAATGTGAATACAGTAGGGAGCAGCTCTAACATGTTTGTAGTCATGGTAGATCCTCTGCACTTTTCCTTAATTCACTGCTTTCTACAGCCAGTATATGACAACTGTTAAAAACCTTCGCACACCTGGATAAAAACTAAATACAGTAAACATCAACAATAAAAGAATGGCCCACACACTGCCCCACTTGCACGGTACAGGATGAGATTTATTGAAGCAACGTTTTGGTCAGTGACGACCTTCCCGAAACGTTGCTTCTCATGTAGTTAATAACATTTCTCCCTGGACTCACCTGGTAGGCACAGAGGCAGGTCCTCGTGTATCAGCATTTTCAGTTGCTCTTCTCCTGATTGGTCCAGGGCAACCTTTCGACCTGGCAGTGTTTGAGGACAGGCTGTGGGTGTCCGACTGGGAGGGTAGACACCTGAGGAGCATCCACAAACGAACTGGGAAGAAACTGGAACGCATCCATGGCGACAAGTTTACACCGGCATCCATAGTAGTGGTGCATCCTCTTGCAAAACCGGGTATGGAAGACAGGACAGGTCACTCCTCCTTCTGTCTGTTTTGTTATCAAAACACATTGAACACATATCAGAAACACATTTCTGATATTACAGATATACCAGCTAATATACTGTAGTAATTCGATTCCACAAGGTTTATCTTATTGTGCAATAAAACAAGTAAATATACTAATGACTGAGCCTCCAGGTGTCATGTTCCATGCTTACCTCCAGGGGGAGACGTTTGTTTCCACCAGAATGGAGGCTGCACCCACGTGTGTGAGAACAGGCTGGGATTGGCCCACTGCTCCTGTCTGTCACACTACATCCAATCAGAAGACGGGAAAGGCTGCTTGCCTGTTGACAGGGCATTCAATGTAACAGCAGGTAATAAATCTCAGGATATTTCTGTTAAATTGAAAATGTTAAAGTGAGTCATGACCACAAACTGTAATGTATTTTATTTAGAATCTGGAGACAGTGAATCGGCTGACCCGATTTCCATCAACAACAAAACACTCAACGATGAGAGCACACCCCTGGTCATACCTGGGCCCTCAGATGAAGAGCAAGCTGTACACTCTGATGAAGGCAGCGAGCCTGCAGAGAAGATGGTTGCTGGTGAGCAGCTACAGCTGTGTCATCCTGGACAAAAAACACAAAAACAGACACAGAAACAACTGCTATTTTAATTTAATCTAAAAGGATTATGGTTCTTGATTAAACATAGTAATTCTATTCATTTTGGTATCCTTGTACTCCTTACTATTGGTTGATTGCAATGTTACTGATGTCAGATCTGATCCTTGTACTCCTTACTATTGGTGAGTGTAATGTTACTGATCTAGAAATTACAGTATACTGTAAGTGTGTGACCAGCTAAAAGCCATAGGATGACCAGCTAAAAGCCCTAAAACATAAGTGTGAAATGTGAAATTCAGAATTTGAATGTGTTGCTGTGTTTCAGACCAGGATTTGTGCTACTCACTGCGTTGTGGTGTGAACGCCCAGTGTCAGCAGGAGACAGGAGGCAGCCCCACCTGTCGGTGTCTGAAGGGCTACATAGGAGATGGAAAGCTGTGCGTGGGTCAGTATCATACTCTGTAGCTGTCAGCTTGGAGATTAGACAACCATCCTGTAATGTAAAAGGCATTGGTCTGATCTTTACAACAGTCAGTGTACATCTGTTAGCAGCCGTGTTTCTTTGAGCAGGAGAGGGACACAGTGTAGGAGAGACATAATAGGAACGCTGAGAGGGACAGTGTAGGAGAGATGGCAGAGAAGCTCAGAGGGACAGTGTTGGAGAGACGGTAGGAAATCTGAGAGGGAGACGGTGTAGGAGAGATAATAGAAAAGATAGTGTAGGAGATACAAACAGTAGGAAACCTGGGAAGGTGACAGTGTAGGAGAGACAAATAGTAGGAAAGCTTTGGGGGAGGGCAGTGTAGCAGAGAAAAATAGAAGGAAAGCAGAGTGGATACAGTGCAGGAGAGACAGACCTACAGTATAGTAGATAAGCTGAGAGAGAGACAGTGTAAGAGATAAACCATAACAAAACAGAGGGGAATAGTGTAGGAGACAGTGTAGGAGAGACAGACAGTACGAAAGCTAAGACGGACAGAGGGTAGGGGAATTGGGGATTCTGTAGACAGGGGAGAAGGATCTGGTGGGATCTGATTCCAACCCAGCAGATGTAAGACCACTGACTCCCTCTGTATTGTTGTGCTTCAGATGTGGACGAATGTGTGTTTGGCCTGTCTCTGTGCAGCACTCAGGGATCAGAGTGCATCAATACAGAAGGAGGATATCGCTGCCAGTGTCAGCCTGGCTTCACTGGAGAAGGACACCACTGTGCTGGTGAGACAACACCTTACTGCTACCTTTCTCAACCAGTGGTTTGGGACCCAAGCAGCCTGACAAACAAACAACTTTGAAGAGAAATATTCCATTGTTGTATTTGTTTGACATTATCTTGTATATGTATACAGTATATAAGTATGTTTTCATTCAAGTCTATGATCATCCTGTTCATCTTGCCCTGCTCTCCATTCCTCTTGCAGATATTGATGAGTGTAAACTAGGAACACATCAATGTGACCAAAACGCAGCATGTCAAAACACACCAGGGACTTACCTCTGTACCTGTCACCCTGGTTACCATGGCAATGGACACATCTGTCAAGGTGTGTCAGATTTACTACTACTAACAATGTACAGTAGCAGAACTCTTCCACTGAGGCTGTAAGAGCCATCTTTAAGGGGCTTCCAGGAGGTCCCCAGCTAAATGTGTTAATATAGCATTAAAATCAGTTCAATCTCTTTAAACCTATATACCTAGGCTATATGAAAATAGCTCATCTACAAGCTGACAACTCATCACGGTACGACGTGTTGTGAGCTTATAGTTCTTCTATTTTCCAAAAATGAAACACTAACCACACAAATCTTGTATGGGGTCCCCGGCACAATTGAATAGAATGAAAAACACATGTGGAAGCAGATGTCTTAGGGTACATCGTTCACTACATTAATTATGGATATCAGAATCTTTGGGAGAGAGAACAACAAATCAAATTGGCCTTGAAAAATCCCTATCGAACAACCTATACCGGAGAGGAACTGTAATATTACTGGAATACTGTATGACATGTAAACACAACAATGACATGATGTAGCTCATTGGGTAGAGCAAGGCATTAACACTTCTGGGGTTGCGAGAGTAATTCCCTCTGCAACCACCAAAACAAAAATAAACACACCGGCAAACTGCAAGTAAAACATGCATACACCGCAAATTACTCAATACTTTTTTTAAGTACTGTGTATGAGACGTTGCCCTCCTGTCCTGTCCGTCTACAGAGGCAGAGAGCAGGGCTCCAGAGACGACCAGACGTCCCGCCGATGTCACCACAGAGAACAGCAACGCACCACAAAGCTGTCCCTCCACCCATGACTCCTACTGCCTCTACCAGGGGGTCTGCTTCTACTTCCCTGAAATGGAGTCCTACGCCTGCAAGTAAACCTCCCCAAACACAAACACACACACACACACCCTGAGCTCAGCTCACATGAGTGTCACATCGCAACGTGTTGTGAGCTTGTTGTTAGTCTATTTTTGCCGTGTGTGACACTGCCATACAACAGTATAAAAGTATAGATCAGGCTTAAGTTGGACAGTTCACTTTTGGGTAGTCGTTACAAAAATCAATGAAGTGAAGTTAATCAGAATTGAGCATTTGACAAAGCTGTGTAATAAGTATTAAAGCCTAGGTTAACATTTCTTTGAAAAGACAATTTTTTAAAATAATTTCTTATGACCTTTACTATTATCTACAGCTCATAATTGTCTGTTATCAATGTTTCAATCAGTGACAGTAGCAGTCCACTCTGCCGTTAACTGTCCCATAATTAGTTTTCTGCGTGTTTGTGTCCTTTAATATATTCAAAAGCAACAGACAGTACAGTACAGTATGTATTCTACAGTAGGAGGATGTTACAACCATTTTACACTTTGAACACCATCATGTACAGTATCTGTTACAGCTTATCACCACTAGATGTCACTATTGATCTGTGTGTGTGTGTGTGTGTGTGTGTGTGTGTGTGTGTGTGTGTGTGTGTGTGTGTGTGTGTGTGTGTGTGTGTGTGTGTGTGTGTGTGTGTGTGTGTGTGTGTGTGTGTGTGTGTGTGTGTGTGTGTGTGTGTGTGTGTGTGTGTGTGTGTGTGTGTGTGTGTGTGTGTGTGTGTGTGTGTGTGTGTGTGTGTGTGTGTGTGTGTGTGTGTGTGTGTGTGTTATCCTAGCTGTATGTCAGGCTACATGGGTGAGAGGTGTCAGTTCAGCGACCTAGAGTGGTGGGACCTCCAACAGGCCCAGGAGGAGAAGAGGAGGAATGTGGCCATCGCAGCCTCCATGCTGGTCATTGCCCTGCTCTCCATCGCTGGCATTGCCGCCTACTGTTATGGGTGAGAGGAGAGGATAGTGAAACTAAAAGGGATGATGGCGAAAGGGACAACACAGAAAAGTGAGGAGGAAAGAAAGAAAATGGGAGAAGGAGAGAAAGAAAGGCTTTTTCTGCCTTTATTTATATATCTTGTGAGTCTATACAGTAGACTGACAGGAAATAGGGAGAGAGATGGGGAGTGACACGCAGCAAAGGTCGTCGGGAACGGGAGGCATTAGCAGCCTAGGTGCCCGGACCGCCAGCCGTTCCGGGCCAAAAGAAAGAATGTTAAATGTATTTTATTCATGTTGTGGACGCTGGAATCATAAGACCGGGACAGATTAACCTCTCTGACAGCCAATAAGCTGACAGTGTTGAGGGGTGTCTATCAAACCCACAGGGATGTGATCCATGTAATGCGGGTGTCTGCGGCACGGCAGAGGGTCTGAGAACTGCTCACATGTGGAACGAATGGCGACATGCGACCCTGGTTCTCCATGGAGCGAGAGAGCATAGGGA
The DNA here is from genome assembly GCF_963454915.1 of Gymnoscopelus microlampas. Taxonomy (NCBI): domain Eukaryota; kingdom Metazoa; phylum Chordata; class Actinopteri; order Myctophiformes; family Myctophidae; genus Gymnoscopelus; species Gymnoscopelus microlampas. The sequence continues at coordinate 14,841,292 of NC_139955.1, read as the reverse complement.
AACTAACCCCCTACCCACCCTTCTCCTCGCCTCCATTTCCACCTGATCTGAGTCTAAGTGGGTTGATTTGTTTTACGATTGTTTTGGAGGCTTAGGGACAAGGCTGTTGCTATTCTACACTACTTTGACTCACAAAGCAACCTCACACACTCCTCCTCCCCTCTCCACTCCTCTCCTGTTCCCTCTCTCTCCTGGGTTGTGCTCTCAGCTTCCCTCTGTGGAAGTGGCACGCTTTCAATTACATGCTTGGTTTACCTTGTTCTACAGCAATTACACATAAAAATAGGTCATTTCTCGGCCACAAAATGGAGCCGGTGAGGTATGACCCCTGTGGAAACGCAACATGGCCTCTGCCAATACCACCGCATTAAATTGCCTTTCGCACTCCACTGCTGGCGGGGCGTTCGCACTGCACGGTATGGGTTTCGTTCAGAAGACTGAAAAAAAAACACTCTTATGTTCATCTGTCCCTCCCCACAAATACAAACATATGCCATGCATGCACATACACCAGAACACACACACACAGACGCGAGGCTTTGCACTAAATCACATCCATCTCCTCAGGTCCAGTAGAAGATTAAAGAGATCAGATATATACATGACTATAAGCCACTTAACAAATACAACTCATACTGTGAATGGGTCAGATTGATACAACTCCACACGTTGCCCAGTATAATCACAGTCCTCTGCTGGCCACCAGGAGCTGCCCAGTACAGCCACAGTCCACTGTGCTAGGGACCTTATGCTCCCTCAACCTTATGTTACCTCAACCTTATGTTTGCTCAGCTCTATGTTAACTCGAACCACAAACCTAACACCAACCCAGCCAACCCTGATGGAACACAGGGCTGAGGGAACATAAGGCTGACCCCACTGGGAGCTGCCCAGTATAATCACAGTCTTTTGTTGGGCACTGGGCCTCTGTGGCCCAGTTCAACCAAAGTGAATGTGATTCTGAGGATGACGACGACTTTGGAGATGGGATGTGATTCAGAGGTTGATGAAGCGTATTTGGGAAGGCAATTCCAATACCAAATGACAAAAGTTGAAATAATTATTTGTATATATGTATCTACAGTATATATCTATCCATTCATCTATCCAGATCTAGACGCTGTTTCCAGAAGAAGCATCCATCAGTAGACAACATTAGTGAGTTAAGTACGACAGATGACAGTGTGACAGAGACACCCAGGGTAAGCTCATGTCAATTCATTTGGATAATAATATTCTCCATTTTACATAATGATTTAACCATTTTAACCCAGGCATTCCTATTTTGGACAGTCATTATAGGCGAAGATGAAAAATGTATAAAAAGCAGCATTTACAATTTTACACAGAATTTAGAAGAATTCAAAAATAGCAGATCTACAAGATCACAGTGCATCGCATCACGACACATTGTGAGCTTGTAGATTTTGATTTTTCTTTTTAAATGTATAAGAAATATTTTGGAATAGCCAGGGCTTAAGTTGTTAAAGGCTGAGACCTTTCGTCTTGTCTGTTGGTTTCCCTCCAGTTCTACGTGGTGTTGGAACACGGAGGGCAGGGGAAGGTTGTTCATGTCATGGGTTGTCCAAGGAGAGCAGTGTGTCCATCCTGTTCCTCAGAAACAGGTACATGACAGGCTGACACAGACACACACGTCCACGACCCCCACTAAACACTTTTATTTCAGGGGTGTCCAGGTGGTACAGAGGTAAAGCACCTACCACCACCACCACTGATTGAGGTTATTCCTCCACGGTGCCTCCGACTTGGCCAGGCACTTTAAGATCACCCTCCCCTGCCAGTTGTGGCGGGGGGGTGATCTCTGTCACAGCATTAGTAATCCGAGTTCCCAGAAGTTCTCGCACTGCATTAGCGACTCCTACAGGTTGCTTGGGGTGCCTGTTCAGGAGAGAACTGGGAGGGATAGGTGGTAACTCCATGTGATCGGATCCATCACATGAGACATGTCTACATCCGCCCCAGACCAACATTAGGGATTGACGGTGATGACAGTAAAACATTGGGGGGGAATTGGCATAACTATTACTTTTAAAAAGATTAAAAAAGGAGACTTTTAGTTTTATTTGCTTCTTCTCTCTGCCTGTGGTATCGTACCTGACCGAATCACAGTCATGCTGATAAACAGTATAACAGCCGTCCCTCTTGTATGATATTACTTTTATACTACAGTTCTACTAGAAAAGATTTATCAAGTAATGGGGGGAAACAGTTTATGATTTTGACAATAATTTTTGTGAATGAATAAAAACTATTACGCTTTGGTCCAGAAAAAAAATAATCTATGTTTTTGTCAGGTGATGCTGTTGTGGCCGAGGAGGTGGGGTCCTTACCCAGACACAATCAGGCATACGAGTGTTCTATGGTACCTACTGCTGCCATGGAAACCACCAACGGCAGCATCCAGAAGCTAAAATCCATCGACAACCTCATCTTTCTAGACGACCCACAGCCAACCGACCCAGAAACCCCAACCCCTGGGTCACAAAGCCCAACAACCGGAGCCCCATGCTCGCCTGAGGCCTAGACCAGTGTTTCCCAAACAGTGGGTCTTTTTTTTCATTTCCTATATTTCTTTTAATGATTATTATTTCAAAATATTAAAAAAAAATGTTAACAAAAATTCACAAATGTTCATGAATTAAAAACGAATTCAATTTTTTTTCCAAAAGAATTTAGATAAATAATAATAATAATGAATAAAATAAAAATAATCAAAGAGATTCCCTAAATTAGACAATAAATGTTTAAGAAGTAGTGAAAATAGCCGATCTACAAGCTCACAACACGTTGCATCGCGACGTGTTGTGATCTTGTAGATCAGGAAGACATTTAATTTCTCTTTTGGGTCTCAAGCTCAAAAGTTTGGGAACCACTGGTCTAGACCATTCTAGAACCATTATACATTCACCTCTCACAAACTTTAAAGAAAGAGCTTATTTCTCAAATCCCAGAACGCAGTACTCCAATTCACGTAAACAGGGGTGAAAGTGGATTTAACTTATTGCCGATACTACAACGCCTAACCTTCATCACTTAATATTGCTTTCCTCCCGCCTGCAGCTTCATGCCTTATAATTATTACTCGTTGATAGCTTTATGGTGTAGAAATTAGAATCAATTAACATCCTTTATAGCTAAGTTAGGGCTGTCCATGGTTGAATTGGTTTCGGCAGACAATTTGACAATTTGTTTTATATGTGAAGTTCTATTGGACGAAACGGTAGCCTTACTAGGTGGACTTTAAAATAATACCTACTTCGATTAATACTATTTGACAATTGCAATATGATTAGTCAGCGCAGGTTTTATTTTGCAGTCCACCTGCTGGAAGTCGAGTTTGATTTAAACTAACTTGATGCTATTGGAAAGAAAGCTGAACTATTCATTGAAAAGGAAAGAAAAAGTCATTATTTGCATTAGTTCTTGAAAATATGTTCGGTCACTGTTTTGGGACGGTGGTGAAAAAAGGTTATTTCTAGCCCTGATGGTCCACTTTGAAATAACTGGCAAAACAAATCTTTACCAGGAGAAAATACATTTGTGATGGGTTGTATGTAGGTTTTGACAGGTCTTCTACCCAGTACTGCATACCGGCCCACTTTCACCCCACGTCTGAAAATCCCTCAGCATGTCATTTTCTACAGAATTTTGGGTACCTCTGGATTATAAGTACAATAACAACTGGAAAATTAGATAAAACCAAGTCTGTACATTGACTGAACGGGACACTATCACGCATTTGATAGTTGTTGATAGTTATTCATAGTCTATGCAAACATCACACAACAACCTTTGTTTTTGGCATTAATCTCTCATGATGCATTTCTCAGGCAAGCATTTTGCTGCAACACGATATAGAGTACAGAAGTCCTGACGTCACTCATTCATCCCCTGGTTCGTAAAGTAATTTCTATATGGAGAATAACATTGGGTCATCTTAGAATCGTCTCATATAATAATTGTGGTCCAAAAATAAACAAACTGTCTTGGTGATATTGTCAGGGAGGTGGCTCTGTATCGTTTATGATAGGTCAGTCACTTATATTTGATACAGTCTGTTTCTGGCGAAAATTGTACTAATTCGGCGGAAGTAACATTAGCGTTTTCTCACTGTCAGTTGATGCTTCATATCCATAAGAGTAAAACCGCCGGGATTATTTGTTTATTTTTGGAACACAGTTCTTATTTGACGCGATATTAAAGACGTCTATGGGAATTCAGAACAGGGGTGGAAAACCGCGAACCAGGTAGGATGCGTAAATTACGTCAGACTTCGGTGCTCTATAGAGTCCAATATTGGCATGGTACTGACCCCCTTCTCCGATTATGGGCATGTGGACTAGTGTGATGAAGTCTATGTCGCCTTTGGCCATAATGACAAATGGCAATGATGAACTGAAAGCACTCCATCTGACTAAGTACAAAAGTCGACTTCACATGAACAATGTTGATGTAAATACAGTAACAGATTCACAACTTAAAGGGCATGCATGACATGCATACTGTGGATTATCAACTACGATTAAACTTTCTCTCTTCATGAATTATACATTCAGTTCACTAGGCATTTCCTGGTTGTGAAGACTGTTCATGCTGCGTTCGTTTAACGCCAAAGGTGGTTCTGTTTCATGACATCATGCAAGTAGCGACATGAGCAGTGATTGGTCTACTTTTGAGGGGACAGACAGACATACAGGCCCTATCTAGGACAATGTCCTAGATAACTTGTAGAAAAGGTTAAGGTTTTTACATTCACAATTTTTACTCCAGTAACATCACTGGCGTAAACGTTTCGGTACAAATTTAGTGGCTTTTCAGAGACACATAAGACGGCTCAGTTTTCATTGTCGGCTCTCCAAAAAATGTATTGATAGTGTCCCTTTAAAGGGGCTACACCATGAATTAAAAAAAAATATATTATATATAAATATTGCCCCCTAATACGTTTTAAACAGGTTGTAAGCCTAAAAAACATCCAGATATTTTTTCTCACAATCTGACTGTCTGTCATTCCAAGCTTTTTCAGCTGCAATACCAAAACGTCCTATTGGGCAGGGGGGAGCTACTGAGCAATTCTCTCTGGCCATCGTCAATGCAAAATCAGTGCAAGTGACATCACTTGCACAGCCATTCTGAAATGGCCTGTTCAGACACGCCCATTCAGGAAATCCATGAAATGAGCATGAATGACTGAATGTTAAAAAAAAAAAAAAATTTGGGTACAAGAGACACTGGGGAGCCCAAAAAATACTAAAAACCTAAAAAAAAATGAAATTCATGGTGTAGCCCCTTTAATGTTAGACTCCACTCCAGTGGGGTCTTTTGAAATAATGTGTTTGTTTACCTGCTGTACAATAACCTATGTGGGTCACAATGCCTAAATTATGTAAAAATAACATTCTAGTCATTTCAAATGGACATCTGTAGTTTCACATGGTCTGTAACATTATAACATTTAATGGTGAAAACGTCATATGCTTGTATATTATGTTTTATTTTCTGTATAAGCTTTGGTCGGCTATTTAAATTGTTTGTTCAGTCACAAAAAACTCTCCAATCCTCCTTCTCAAATATTTTCTGTTCAGGTGATTTAACATTATGTTACGTCTTTGTAGTTTAAATGTAATGCTTAATTCAGCTAGAAAGGGATGCATTTTTGTTTGTGAAATCATTGTCTTCAATGCATTGTATTTCAGAGGTTTCAGTGTATTAATGTGTTTAAGCATTAAGACAGGTTAGCTGATGCCGGTTTTGGCTTCGGTGAGAAAATTAGAATTAATTACGTTTTACCAAGCTCAGAGGTCGAGTCCACTGCAGTCAGCTAGATATTTAAATACGTTAAATGATGTCTTTAAAGTGAGGGAGAAGATGATTTCTTTTTTTGTATCTGTTGATTTTTTTGATATTATGGCATTTTGTATTATAATACTTGGTCCAGAATTACACTTACTAAAGTTCATTGTCAAGCTAATATGACAACTGTGAGAATGTAGATTGTCGACGTTGATGCTATATTTATTTTTATACAAAGATGCTATCTAGAGCTGTGTTTGGTTCTTACTTTATGCTAAACAGAACCAGTCAAATGGGAGGTTGGTTGGATGGAGTTTATAGTTTGGTTTGGCAAAGGGAAGGTTCAATCTATAATGTGATGCTACCGATTTCTGTTCTCTCATTTCTTTGCTGTATGTGCTCTTATATTTGGACTAGTGATAATGCAGCAACTTTTAAACCAATTCTTTTCAACTGTGATTATGTCGAATTTTCAGCAACCACAGAACTGGAACGGTAAAGTTGTATGTTGATGCTTGTATATTTTTGCTGATAATAAAATCACTTCTGTTATCTACAACAACAAAAAAACACTCAATAACTTTTATCACCAGCTCCTGCTGCTCATTCTCACTACATGCTCCAGTCCATGACAAGTAACCAACAGTAAAGGCAACAAGCTTCAACAAGCTTTCTATTCCTATGATAGTCCAGTGATCATCAATGACAGAGGATGACTGCAGTAGAGTATAGCCTGTATATATTACATCTACGCTATCCTCATAAGTTATAACAGCGTTGTTTTACTTTTACAGATGTCTTTAGCATCCTTACTTCCTCAAAAATGAAACAATGTATTCTGATTCAGTCGATTCAGAGATGAACCCCTACCCCCGTGTCATTCCAGACATAATAGTACTCTCTCTCTCTCTCTCTCTCTCTCTCTCTCTCTCTCTCTCTCTCTCTCTCTCTCTCTCTCTCTCTCTCTCTCTCTCTCTCTCTCTCTCTCTCTCTCTCTCTCTCTCTCTCTCTCTCTCTCTCTCTCTCTCTCTCTCTCTCTCTCTCTCTCTCTCTCTCTCTCTCTCTCTCTCTCTCTCTCTCTCTCTCTCTCTCTCTCTCTCTCTCTCTCTCTCTCTCTCTCTCTCTCCCTCCTCCAGTGATGAGAGAGGACAAAGATGGAGGAGTTTCTACTCCTCCATAAAACTTAACGCTCGGGTGACATCTGTCTCAAAATATGAGACCCCCCACACACACACACACACACACCACCTATCCATCAGTCCATCTCTATCTCCTCTCTCCCTGTCTGTGCCCCTCTCAAGGTTGACTGGGGATCTTTAATGGAGAGGCACCCACAACCTCCTCTCTGTTTCAAAAACCACTTTCACTCAGAGACCATCAGGGGCCACATCGATATTGATTTGTCCTGCCGAGCCACACTTAGCTACACATTGGCCCCCATTAGGAGCTAACAGAGAGGTTAGGGCTCCACTCTAAACAGCAGCAGATCGACTCTCAAACAAAAGATGAAATTGGGGCCCAGCGTCAATTTATTTTATATTACTCCTCTCAATGGGGGCAATAGGGGCCAGACTCACTGGTAACAAATAGGAACGCTTGAACTTTTACATGGAAGATTTTGGTGTTGCCTTAAACAATAGTATAACTGATAATTAGCATTAAGCTTTGAGTGTTTAAGCGCAATCAATATAGAATTTAATTCAGAGTTTTTTTTGTTTTCCTTCCACGAAGCTTTGTTCTTCATAATCGTAACATAAGTGGAATTAGTTTTAATCAGCTTTAGTTTATTGGTGTGTAGAGTACTTAATACAGATAATTTGTAATTGTAAAATGTGATTTATTAGTTATCATATTTTTCATGAATTGTCTGTTTTCTCCGCTTACCTGAATAATTGAGTCAATGTCAAACATCATTGAAGGGGTAAATAAAAGTAATTTAATTTGATCTCTTCCAGGACTATTTTCAGCTACACTTTTCAAACCAGTCTGCAATTTAAACTGCATTAAAACACAAGAAAATGTAAAAAATCACACCCAGTGTGAAGTGAGCGGTGTTATTTAGCAACAACAGTGGTCATCACAGTGATGGAAAAAAAAGCATTTTTTTGAAGTGTGTGGTGATATTTATAGATAATTAATTTCATCATGCGTCTTGCTAGCCAATCACGGTACTGAGCAAAGGGTGTGAATAGAGTCAGCCAATCACAGTACAGCGAAAGACACATTTTCACAACAGTCTTTTCACGACGGTCCCAAACCCACTTAATAGGAGCGGCTACACCGCTCAACAACATACATTTGACCCCCAAAATAAGGCACCATGAAGTTCACAGTTGTATACTGCCTACAGTAAGTCATAGTAGTTGGGCTGGTATGGCCGTCAGCGCTCAGGCAGAGAGGGAGAGAAAGAATGAAAGAGATCGGAAGTCTATTCATCATTATGGGTACCTCCAGCTGAAGTCATCTTCTCCTCTGTTCTCTCTGGTGGATGGTTTGGAGTTGAGAGCTGCCTCCCAGTTTGGTTTCAGCAGGTAGGAATTAAATACAGAGGATCATAAGAGCTGCGTGTGAGAGAGAGAGAGAGAGAGAGAGAGAGAGAGAGAGAGCATGTGGAGACAAACAGGCAGAATGAAGATGTTAGAAAGTGTATCAATTCAAATATTTCAAGCATCTACAGACTGAGAGCACACAACGCAGCATTATCATAACAGCAGCTTTAGAAGGAAGCCACACACATCATGTCATGTGCTGTCATACAGCCTTGTAAACCATTGGCAGTCCAAGGAGAATTGTGATCATATTATGTTCTGTTTGTTTCGGGGGCGGCCGTAGCTGAATGAATGGATCCCAGGTTCGATTCCCGGCCCCGGTTATGTGTCGAGGTGTCCGTTAGCAAGACACTTAACCCCTTTCAGCTCCCCCTGAGGGTTCATCAGGACCATCTGAGTAGCCATCAGCAGGGTGAAGCTGAAAACTGCAAGAACCTCATACCTAGTAACGAAGTGTAATGAAATCTACACGCGTCTGCTTTGTTTTCTTAGATATTTCATTCAGTCTGATATCTTTCTCTGATATATCATTCAGCCTTTGTCTGATATCTCATTCAGTCCAATATCTTATTCAGTGTGGTATCTTTGTATATTTCATTCAGTTTTGTATGATATCTCATTCAGTCTGATATATCTCGTCTTTGTATGATATCTGATTCTGTCCAATATTTTGCACATCTCACTCAATCTGATATCTTTGTCTGATATCACATCCAGTCTGATATCTTTGATATCTCATTAAACGTCATATATCCAATACCTCACTCAGCATTGATTTGGGCGATATTCAGTCATAACATATTTATGTGATATGTCATTCAGTCTGATATATTTATGTGATGCGTCAGTCAGAGGGATGTGTACTTGCGTGTCGTGTCCTGGGGGCTGCAGGGGGTCTGGATCCCAGCTGAAGGGGGTTAAATGAGGCATTAGTCAGCCACTCAAAGGCTTTGTGTTGATCCTGCAGGTCACAGGTTGGTCCCTCTGGCTCTACACAACCACCCAGTACAACTAGTTTGTGGGATTTAGGTAGATTTAGAATATGTGTATGCAACTAGGGGTGTGTGTGTGTGTGTGTGTGTGTGTGTGTGTGTGTGTGTGTGTGTGTGTGTGTGTGTGTGTGTGTGTGTGTGTGTGTGTGTGTGTGTGTGTGTGTGTGTGTGTGTGTGTGTGCATATCGGACATAGACGTGATCCTGAAGCTCAAGAATACAGAGTGAGTAAGTAGGCAGTTATGTTCCCTGTGAACAGGGACAACTGTGTGTGTGCGTGTGTTTATTTTCTCTCCTGCTCTTACACTCCTACTCTATCCTCTTTCTTCTCACCAAAAACTACACAATGGAACATGCAAAAACAAAAACAAAAAACTCACCCACCTCTTCACATCTTGTAAACCTGTGACGTGACAATAAAATCGATTCTGATTCTGTAATTCAAGTTTGTATTAACCAGGAAAGTTTCTTGGAAACTGCTCAAATTATTCTCCATTGTGCTGTACTACTATACCTCCAGTCATTTTATCCAATGAGTTAGTTAACGCTTTTGTCCAGTAGATGGCAGTGGTAGATAGCAAAAAGCATAAGGTCATATTTTTAACAGTTATTTATGCTGCCATCAATGAATTTATTTGAAGCTCGGTACAAATAAGTGATCTTATGTGGGGGTTGTGCTGAGTATTTTAAGTCTACCACAGTAACAAGACATTGTAAGCAATATTTGTTGGTTTGCAGGAAATGTTTGAGAGAACAGAGAACTGCTAATCTCTGCGCAGCTGCGCACAAACGTGCACATAAACACCTCTGTGTCAGAGGATTTCTCCTGAAATCAACACAGACGATAAAGTTGTTTCTAGTAAATACATACATTATACATATAAAGAATATATACAAATTCTGTGTTTCCTAGCTGTGAAATAGATTTGACTTCAATTCAGGGCCAAAATGCAGCCACGATGCATAGAACAGTATAGTGCTTGCCAACGTGTCGTCACCACGGGGGGCGTGGAATAGTAGCTGCAGACATACTGGTGGGGGGCAAGTCAACCTGTTTATACCCCATAAAGATGTCCGCCGCTACCAAATGACACTTGTTGACGCCCCCTTCAGGATTGTTGGCACGCACTATACACGTGTCTGCGCTTGTCCAGAACCACAGATCCAACTGATATGTCCATATATGGGCATATATGGATATCCAGTTGTCCAGAACCGCTGATCCAACCAATATGCCCATATATGGGCATACCAATATACAGGGTATCCTACTATAATTCTAGTAACCTCACGGTGGTGGTGGTGGTGGTGGTGTCTTGGTTTGGGGGACTCTTGGGGGGGCGCCACGACGGGACGCGCGCGGGGGAGAAACCGCGCGGCAGGACGTGCATTAACCCCAACTTTGCAACAACTTTCACCTGCGCCTTTCACCGGGTATGGTCTAGTGGGCATAATATGCCCATGTGCCCATTTTTGGATATACCTGATGTCATTAGTATATTCTACTAATGACATCAGGTATCTCCAAAAATGGGCACAAAAGAGACACATACGGACAGGTACAGCGGTACTCTGAAAAGGCCCTTGACACTATATGACTCAGACATATTGGTCGGATCGACAGTGTAACGTAGGTGGGCCCGAACCTCTATATATTTTGGCTCTATGCCATCGTTTCTCATATGCAGTACAACTTGTTCTCAACTTTAAAGCTACTACAATATGTACGTTTTAAATCCGTTGTCTCATTTCCCGATAGCAAGAGGTAAATGCAACGATGTCCGAACTACAAAAAAGATGGCAGCCCATCTAGCGTCCAATCTTGTTAGCCATCTGCCTCAAATAACTGTTAACCAATAAACATTGTTAACCAGTCAAACTTTTTCTTACCTCCAACTACTGCAGATGCACTAGTTACATTGTATTAACATACTCTACCATACAGATTGGTTAAAATGCTATTTTATTAATTTAAAAAGTCCCAGATTGTAGCTTTAACCAACTCGTCAGAGCTATCAGTGTTGATCAGATGTGACAGGAGAGGCAGGTGAACCGGTAGTGTGTTTATCTCCAGACAGAGAACTTATCAGTTGATGGTTCCAGGTCAAATGTACTGTGACTGATAACTTATCACCAGTCCTCCAGTCTAGCTTTAATCTTTATGCTAGAGTATGTTACTACAATATCACTAACTACACAGCTGCAGTGGTTGGAGGTGGACTCCCTGCTTTACTATACATACATTTAGACCAGGCAGCCACTACCGGATGACAGTAGTATTGCAAATACATTAAGTTCACAGTGTATCCAAACAGGCTTTCTGTCTTAGCTCAGCAGACATTTTAGCGCGGGATACCCGGGTTCGGATCGCAGACATTCAGTAAATGGATTGCAGTTCTAAACATGAAGCATCAATTATTTTGTCAACCATGGGCTACAGATAGTTACCAAATACCATCATTGTTTTTTTTTTGGCTGCTGAACTGGCAGTATTATACCCATGAAGCACTGTGTGCAGTTGAGGACAGGTATAACTTTCAAATGATTATTCTATGTTTTGGCAAGTTTAGGTATGGATTTAGGCCAGGTTAAGGACTTGGAACTTGGGAGGTTAGCCAGGCTCTGTAGAACTAGAACTAAGTCACCATCATGTGTTTAGCATCTTCTTGTGGCCTGGCCATATACTGTAGCATGTCATCTCTCTCCACCATACTGTGAAATCAAGAAAATTAAAATGTAATCAAAATGACATTAAAATAAAGCCCATTGTACCAGAACCTTGGAATTGATATGAAAATATATTTATGTATTTAATATATAATATCAAATTACATCAGTACAATATCCTACAAAGTGGATTCTTGTGTAATCAGACAATCAATCTCTTATCTCTACCTATTCTGACACGTTTGTGGTAAAACGCCTTCTGCTGTTAACAGCATAAATTGCTATGCACGTCTGGCTGCATTTCCCCACGGGTGTCAATAAAGGTTTACTTATGATTATTTATCATTCCAAATAAGTCTAGTGAAAATAGCCTACATTTGCTTCACTGTAAAGAAGCAGTGGACATGATGTCCGCTCATCAACTCACCTGTGAACAGTGGTGGAAAAAGTACTCTCAGTAAAAGTATCAATACTGCTTTATTTCTGTGATTGTTTTAAAATGTTATATTTAATTATATGATATACTATATTTAATAAATACCCTTTGTTTTGCCTTTTTCAAAAAGTTTTTTTCACAGAATCAAACGTTTTATGGTCATGATTCACCAGGACCCTGGATGGCTTGATTCTAGGCTTAAAATAATTTATATAAATATTTTTGGAAATGTCAATGGGAAATGCATTGACTATTTTGAAGTGGAACCAGAAAATGGCCGCCACTATAGCCCCACATGCCCTATTAGTAAGGCGGGAATTTGATACCATAGTGCACTTGGTGATACAAGCGCGAAATTTGGCACAGATGTCCTTCATATGACCCTAATTGATTATCAACCTCTGGCCACGCAAAAATCCTAAGATTTCAAGATGGCCACCACCAGTTTTCAAAATGGCTGCAACTGGGCCAACATTTTGGACTATATCACTTTGCTGGGACTGTAAATCTTTGATTTTCCCCTTAATTTAATATAGGAGAATATGTTCTGCAGGTATTTCTATCAAGATAAAAAAATATGGCTGCCTTTTTCTCTTTCCGTGGAAGGACAAAACTGTATGGCATCTGCTGAACGCATGAAGGAAGCAAAGACCTGATGACTTTGATCCAATAGCTGATGCATTTTCATGGAGGGAGATCCATCTGAGGTTCTTCGACAGCTTTTTCAAGCCAAGTCTTTGTGTCTGGGTAGCTCAGTCGGTAGAGCTTTCACCTTCGGATCACATGGTCATGGGTTTTGTCAGGATCAGTGTATGAGTAGGTACGGTGAGTGTGGCGCTCCACCTCAGCAATACCAGGGGGTCTATAAGACCCCTGCGTTCTCAGCTGATACTGACAATAAGTCTCAGACTTACTTGAAATACTTAAGTGCAACTGCTATGACAACAACGTCAGTATCTGAGCTGCAAATCATGATGTGTCAGATGCTATCCTCTGCAGCTCTGCCTCAGATACTGACATTGTTGACATAACAGTTTCACTTGATCAAAGACTTGGCTTGAATTAGCTGTGGATTGCCTTTGGAAGGAGGGAAGGATCTCAGATGGATCCCCGTTCATGAAATTGCATCAGCTATTGAATCAAAGTCATCAGGTATTTGCTTCTTTCATGCATTCAGGGGATGCCACACAGTTTCGTCCTTCCATGGAAAGGGAAAAAGGTCAGCATGGCAGACAACTTCTCCAAATTAGGTTCAACACTTGTTGCAATAAATGATAAACATATGCAAGTCATTGAGGAGTTCATAGTACTCATGTACGATAGAACTTCATAGAAGTAGTTCCTACAAGGAAGTGAATACAAGTGAAGTGCATTCCAAGCAGGACATATATGGGGCCAGTCACTCTTGTGCAGTCCTGTTTGCCAAATTATGCCAGAAGCTGACACGATGTAAAAAAGCATGTTCTCGACACTGCAATGCTTTAAGTTTGGACTTATCTGCACACCCCTCTGTGGTTGTAGTTGCTAGTACACTGGCCTGTCACTTGCCCAGCCACCATTGTAAATGAGAATGTGTTTATAATGACTTCTAACAAAACAAAAAGTAAGCACTAAGCTTTACCAAGCTAATAAATCACTTTCAAATGTTCCATAAATGGATTCTGTGTATGGTAATTAATAAATACAAATACATGTACTACAAGCTCATGTGGATAAACCATAAGCAGATGCACATTTCTGCAATTTATCGGCAGCCATATTGGAAAACATGGCGCCATATTACATTACATTACATTACATTATGTTATTTTTTATCGTACTTGGTAGAAATACCTCCAGAACATATTCTCATATATTAAAATAAGCCCCAGCAAAGTGACATAGTCCAAAACATTGGCCCAGTTGCAGCCATTTTGAAAACTGGTGGTGGCCATCTTGAAATCTTAGGATTTTTTGCGTGGCCAGAGGTTGATTATCAATTAGAGTCATATGAAGGACATCTGTGCCAAATTTCGCGCTTGTATCACCAAGTGCACTATCGTGTATTGAAAACGGCATATTCCCGCCTTACTATATAGGACCACAATGGAAACAAGTCCCCAGGACTTTTTGGTGTTATCCTTTGTCCTAAATGTCTGTCTACAGTATGTACCTCATGCTGTTTACATTTCTGACTAATAAAGTATTCAATCAATCAATCAAGAGTCATAATGTTGTAGCACTGCGTCACTGCGTGTGTACTCTACTCACTACTCACCCAATCATTTATGATATGAATGTTCTAAAGGAAAAGGTGTGTTTAGTCAAATATCTCCACTTTTCCACGAGGTGCTTCTTTTCTCTCCACTTCCCAGTGAACACATCACAGGAAGTGGAGAGGATGTTGTTGTCTGTGTGAATACGGTAGCCTAGGGGGCACAATACAATATAACCGACAGGTGTTATTAATTAACACCAGATTTTTTTACTTAAATAATTAAGTCGCAATACTGCAATGTAGAAATACTGTTTATAAAAGTCCGGAATTCAAAATGTACTTGAGTAAAAGTACAAAAGTTTACTTAAAGTACCAAAAGTAGAAAGTACTCATTATGCAGAATGTGAGCTTATAGATCGGCTATTTTCAAATGGCCTAAATGTATATAGGCTATAGGGCTGAAGAGGTTACTGTATGTTTTGTAATAATAATCAAACTCTACAAAGTAACAATACAAATACTTGCAGTGGAGTAAAAGTATAATATTTGCCTCTGCAATGTAGTGGAGTAGAAGTAAAAGTACTGAACGTTGGAAATACTCCAGTAAAGTAAAAAATACCCCCAAAAATACTTAAGTAGGCTACAGTACTTGAGTACATCTACTTTGTAACTTTAGTTTACACCACTGATTACCACGCATCAACAATGCACCTGTCAATTGTGTGCCCCATAAATTTGGCTCACTGGAGGATTTTGCCAGATCATTACAATAATGTAAGATCAATACAATTATGTAATCCCCTTGGTGATAGATAGGCCTACAGGTTAAAAGTTAAAACAAGTGGGAGCTTAAAACCTATATCGTCTTAATACTATGTTGCAGAGTTAATAATAATCCCTATTGCAGTTAGTTTTTCATTAAAACTGTGAAACCTGCTAGGCACCTCAATGACTAGATTTCTGCATGAAAATACTAATACAATACTCTAAAATTAGAAAGGTGCTCATTTCAAATCCCCACCAGGAGGCATGCCCTACCTCCCTCCATCTGGATCTTGTGATGACAGTGTTTGGCAGTGTGCATGAAAAGGCACAAGGCATGGTGGGGAAAGGATATAAAAGAGGACTGTCATGACATCATTAAGGTGTAACCAGAGTGACAGGCTTTATGGAGACACATTTTTGGACAGTGAACACATCGAAAAGAAATGGCATGTTGTCCTCGTCACCACTAGCCTCGCAATGAAAATTACAGCAGCCCTCATTTGTTATTTATCTAAATATGACAATTCCAAAGCACGTCAATCAGTTAGTCTATCAAATAAAAGCAAATTACCACACCAACCCTACAGTAGCTAGCACAGCAACCCTTGACTATTTTCAAAGAAAATATTTGGTGTAGAGGGAAAAAAGGAGGGGGCCTAGTATAGACCGCTGGGGGATTCTGGCCAAAAGTATATAGGGTTTAAAGGCCCCAGAAAACTAGTACGGGCAGTAGAAATGGAAGAGTAGTCAGTGCCAGCAAGACAGTGCACAAGGTAGTCGAAGACTTCAAATATCTCGGTGCCTATCCACAAGTTTCCTAGGTCATGGTGGGCATCACTTCCTGTCGATTTGATCCCTGATACCTGATCATATCGACAGGAAGTGATGCCCACCATGCCCTAGGAAACTTGTGGATAGACTGCTTCGACAGAACAGGATCTGAATGTCTGGAGGGGCAGTCAGGGCACTAGCCTGGAATACCTTTCATGGGATGAGTGTGTGGGACATGCAAGATGACTAGAGGAAAACTCTACTGTATACTTTGTTGACCAGGGTCCCGGTCCTGGCGGAAATAGCCAAACTACAATCAATTTCACAGAGCTTGTAAATGTGTTATTTTCCCTGAATGTACACCTAATGCCAACAAATGTTCACCTATTGACATGCAGAATAGAGATGCTGTTGAAATCAACCAGTTCACCTAGTGAAGTGAACTGTACATTTTTCTGTTTACTGTACATATGTTCTATTTCTTGGGTTTAAAATCCTCTTAGCAGACCTTGTATAGAACTGTACTTTCCTGTGCTTTTTTTTGCAAACTGCTAATGAAGTATTCAATAAATCAATGAACTATCTTTGTATGCTCCTGATGGCAGCCTGCCAACAGCGAGCAGCACTGGAGTCCCAGACTTAAATAGGTCGCCACTCATCACCTAGTCCCGGACCCACTCCATAGGCATGAGGTGTCTAATAGCCTCGAGGGATGACGGGTGTGACAATGCCTTCACAAAATATAAAATAAAAGGTGTCAAAGACTGATTGGCAAAATATTTGGGGAGTCTCTTCCTTGGACTAATGGCAGGGTGCACAAAACCCAGTGACAGTGGTTTGCGATAAAGACACACACAATATAAAGTGAAAACATAATCTCCATCCCCAGCCTTTGGATTAGCAGAGATAACATGTGTAAAATTTGAGAAAAATAATCACACACCACCACAAGTAGAATGACAAATTTTGTTGTTTTTTGCACTCTTTGTTCAGACGTTAAAGATTCTCAGCAACATTTGTTTTATACATTGATAACAGTGCAAACGCACAATAGCAGGACAGACACCATTAATGTTTTTTTGTGTTTCGATTTTTAAGTCAATACAGCGACTTTTGACAATTGCAAGTTTCTTTTTTTTTTACATGTTGCTCAACATAAATACGTTTAGGCCTATGACTCTAAACAGTTTCAAACAGATGATTCAGTGTCCAACACTGCTCCTCTTTACCGCTCTGCGGCCTCCTCCTTCAAAATAAGAGTCTTTGGATATCAATGGCAAGTTACTTCCCAGGTGTGGTCGGTGACTTTCCCTTCGTCCCAATAAGCAATAGATCAGCATCGGTTTCCCATCATGCACCACGTCCACTGTGGTCACAAGACATGTCTTCCTCCAAACTGCTTCATTTCTTATTATCTGAATGTACTGAACTGGCTGTTCCTTTAACGCCTTCCATCTATACTGCTAACCGGCACTGATGTTAAACAGGTCTAACGTTTCTGATATGCATATTATATAAAGAAAGAGATAACCTAAGACCTGAGAAAAGATCATGTTTTGCAGTGAAAGATACTCAAAAGTTCAGTGCTGTTTAACTGCCAACACACTTAGCCAGTGTCTCAAACATTTTCTTTGACAGATCAAAGACAGACCCAACAGACAACATTGAAGAAAGACGCATACAAGAAAATGAGAACACTCAGATAGCTCAAGCCAATGTTGAGCCCAACCATCTTCATATGATCAATTAATTCTTATTTATCAAGTAAAAATACGCTATTGGCAGACATACTTCCTTATTTTTCTGGTAATTCAACTGTTTTTTTATTTATTGTTATCCTCAGGAAAAAAGGAAATTTTATGTGAATCAAAAGGGGACATGGAAACATCAGGTGGACAACTCACTGACGACCTCCCACCACAGGGGGCGCTGTCTTCTCAGGTGCCCCCCTGCTGGGACACTTGCTCCCCCCTCCCCTCGGAGGCATTTGGATCTGCTCATTAGTAATGACGCTAAAAGCACAAAACATCAGCCATAAAAAAACCCTCCCGCACACCCCACCCTCCCCAACCCCCCCACCCCCCAAATACACCCACAACCCCACCCTAACACCCACTTCTAGGGCCCCCTCCCCCAACTAACACCACCCCTCCATCTGCTCACTGATTTGCTGCAGTCATTGGTCCCTGCTCTCCAATTCCTCTACCTCCCTTTCATCCATTTCTATTCTCCTCCCACCTATGGCAAAACATTTTTTTTTTCTCTTTTCTCCTCTTTTAAAAAAAAATGTGAATTTCGTAAAATTTATTGGCCCTTCTTCGCCATGACAGGAGCAGCTCTGGTCTTGCTGAAGTAGGCCTCGATGAAGAATTGGATGAAGAGCACAAAGTAGCTGAGGTACATCAGTGACGACCACACAATGTTCTGCATGTGCGACGGGCACTCCTGTCCCTGCTGCATCCAGCTGTACACCAGGTAGTTCACCACGCAGCCCATCACCATCTGTGTGATCTGTGTCAGCGTGATGAACATCGCGAACTTGCGCGACACGCGGAAGCCTGCGGCGCGCATGGCGTAGTACGAGTACATGACCGCGTGAACCAGGTAGTTCATGGTCATGAACCAGCCGCCGCCCGCCACCATGTCCTTGTATGAGTACCAGGAGTAGAGCAGCACGGTGATGTGGTGGTACCAGTGGAGGAAGATGAGCTTCTGTTTCCTCAGCACAATGAAGAGCGTGTCACCTGGAGGAGCATTGGTGGGGAGGGGAGGGGGGGGTGGGGGGGGAGTAGAAGGGAGGGGTAGGGAGATGGGGGGGGGTGTTTGGGGGTGCAGAGAAGGGGGTTTGACAAGAGGGGAGCAGAAAATAAATCCATTAGAAGGAGGAAAGGCCCGAGTATGTATTTGAATCAGTCAGCAAACCACAAGGAATGTTTGCAATGTAAGGAATGACAAATCTTATAGCAGTCAATCAGAGAACATTTGCTAGCTATCACGATGACTATTAACTGAACCAATAAAACAAATTCATTTATTTTACACATGGGCAGAGTGTCCACCAATTGGAGGCACAGTGTTATTTTTAGAGACACTTAGGCTGCTATGATATGGCGCTCCCATTGCGAACAATTTAGAAATTACACTGGCCTCATGGAAAAAAACGCTTGGGTGGACAGAGTCCCATAGACCAGAATGAATGAAGAATTGATTTCCCCTGTTCGATCCCGGGCTCCTGCTGGCTTTGTGTCGAAGTGTCCTTGAGCAAGACCCATAGACTGAACCCATAACTGCTCCCCGCGCGCCCCTAGATAGATGTCTACAGAGGTCTCTTTAATATTGCCCTTCTGCATAACAATCAATATGAGTACCTGTTAACATTTTTAAACTGTTTACCACATTTGCAGAACAAAACAAAAACACTCCAGATATTAACTGATAAAATGCATGGGTAGTTTAAAGATTCCTTGCATACCGGGAAACCTGTAGACTATCTAGGTCATGGAGGGACGCAGCACCAGGCTGCTAAACTATGCACTTCATTTTGTGTTGACTAATTACTGTAGGATAGCAAACATACAGACTGATGAGGTAGTGGAAATCTACCACGGCTCCAGTCGTAACATTGTGTGTGTGTGTGTGTGTGTGTGTGTGTGTGTGTGTGTGTGTGTGTGTGTGTGTGTGTGTGTGTGTGTGTGTGTGTGTGTGTGTGTGTGTGTGTGTGTGTGTGTGTGTGTGTGTGTGTGTGTGTGTGTGTGTGTGTGTGAGAGAGAGAGAGAGAGAGAGAGAGAGAGAGAGAGAGAGAGAGTGTGAGTGAGTGAGTGAGTGAGCGTGTCTGTCGGTCAGTTAAGACTCACTAAAGCCAGAAGCAACCAGGTTACATTCTTGCCATTGAACTGGTGCTTTTATACTGAGTGATTCATGGCAACTGAACTCTTTCCAATCAATCCGGGACTTATTTTAATGCCTAAATGTTATTTTAACCATTCTGTATTGTAGTGAATGTTAATACAATATAACAAGTACATCTGCAGTGGTTGGAGGGGGTCGCTCTACTCTTCCATTGAGAACCCTGGTCCACCCTGGTGTCACTGTCAGGTAGTATACCTACTGGTTGACAATATCAATAGTTATTTGAAGCAGACGGTGCACCAGATTGGACCATAGATGTGCCACCATCTTTATTGCAGTCTGGACATCGTTGCAATTACCGCTCTCCGCCGGGGGAGGTACAAAATGCTCATAAAAGATTGTAGCGGAATACCATAAAAGTGCATACACATACAGCACTCACATTTAGCACTCACTTGCACAAAGCAGAACACATTCAGAAAGCAGACAAGACTTATGGCTTAGTATATACTGTATATGTATAATATTTAGACAGCAGCTGGTTAAAGGCGATGTGTGTGTGTGTGTGTGTGTGTGTGTGTGTGTGTGTGTGTGTGTGTGTGTGTGTGTGTGTGTGTGTGTGTGTGTGTGTGTGTGTGTGTGTGTGTGTTAGCACTATATTCCCATAGTTATCATTGCTATAGTGTTTGCTCAGTAACAGACGTCTGCCCATCTCTACAGCTCTTTAGTAAACAGAAAATACGTGTTCAGGTCAGGATACCAATTTCATCCAATCAGGAGAGAGAACTCAAAGGATAAACAAGTGAAAAAAGCAGACAAATTGGTGTATAAAATGTATTTCTGTTTACTAAAGAGCTGGAGAGATGGGGCGACCCCGAGTATACAGCTTTAACTTTTTAACAGAAGACTTTTTGCGTTAACCAAAAACACATCACTTACAGTACATTTCACAGCATGGTCACAAGACTGAGTTCTAACAAGCACTCAAGATACATGAGATATTAGATGTGTCGACTGGGGGTTTGCTGAGCACACGCTATGACACCCCCCTACCCGCCCCCTCTCCCCCTAGGAGGAGGTCCTGTTCTGGGTTGAACCAGGGAGCTGGCAGGGTGCAGCGCCCCCAGTGAACACAGCAATGGACAAAGACAAAAGAACTACACAGGCAGAAAATTAAGTCTGAGACACAAAATCCCTCCAGTCCCTCCAGACCCTGCTGGTCCGTCTGGACTAAAGGAGGACATTGACATTTGTATGAGATTGAGGGATGGACAAAAATGTTATCACACAGTTAGTGGGTGTTTGAGAGAGAGTGAGATACCAAAGAGATATTCTATCGCTGAACAGTTCAGAAAGGAATGCCTGGCTGAACAAGGCCGTAGACAAGTGGCAACATATTCATCAAATTTCACTAAGATAACTAATATCATAATGTATAAGACATGTGAAGGTTTTTCTTTTACATAGATGTCTCAAACAGAAGTTTGGAAGTCTGGGACAGAACCAAAAGGAGTGGAAGTGTGGGGTGTTTTTTTCAAAAGGGGTTTGTGCCAATTAGTGTAGAGGCATCAAATTACTCAGCAGGTAAGATTGTACTAAAAAGGTGCTGGAAAGGAGGGTCAAGCCATTAATCGAACCTTAGATCCAGGAGGAACAATGCGGATTCCCTCCATGTCATAGAACAACAGACTAACTCTTTACTCTCGCAGGGATCCTGGAGAAGCCCTGGGAGTATGCCCATCTGTTCTACATGTGTTTTGTGGATCTGGAGAAGTCGTATGATCAGGTCCCAGGGGAGATATCACATCGTGGGAGGTGCTACATAAGTATGGTGTGAGAGGGACCTTATTGAGGGCCATCGACTCTCTGTAAGCCCATAGCGAGAACTATATCCGTGTCTTCCGTAGTAAGTTGGACTCATTCTCGATGGGGGTTGGCCTCCGCCAGAGCTGCACAATGTCACCTATCCTGTTTGTGATATTTATGGACAGAATGTCGAAGAGCAAGTCATGGAGGAGAGGGTCTACAGTTCAGCGAGCTGAGGTCGGTTTTCTCAGGAGGGTGGCTGGCATCTTCCTTAAGGATACGGTGAGAAGCTCGGTCATCCGTCAGAGACTCGGAGTAAAGCTGCTGCTCCTTTTTGCGAGTCAGTTAAGGTGGTTCTGGCATCTAGTAAGGATGCCTACTGGGTGCCTCCCCAGGCATGCACACACAGCTGGTAAGAGACAACGGAGCAGACCAAGTACCAGGTGGGGTGATTATACAGTATCTCTATGATGGCCTGGGAAAGCCTTAGGATGCCCCAGTTAAAGCTGACTAATGTGGCTGGGGAAAGGGATGTCTGGGATTCTCTACTGGAACTACTCTGGATACAAGCCAACTCTGGATACGCTGACAAAGATGAATGGATGGATGTCTCAAACATTTAAATGGTCAGTAGTGAGAGAATAGAATAGCTGTGTATGGTTTGGTTAATCTAAACCACAAAATGATGTGTAAACTTACCCAGTTCTGGTGCTTTACTGAGCACAAACGCGTATGCCCAGAACTTGCTGACTGGTCCGTTGTAGAAACTCTGGTCACAGACGGACTGTTTGAGTCCTTTGGTCATCAGGATGTACGTCATGTAGCTCCCTGTACGCACGGCACCAAATATACTGCAGGGACACACAGCGAGACTCAATCAGACTGTTAAGTGGTCCAATACATTCACACATTCAAGGAATTTAAACAAATTGTTATCCATGTCCAAACAAAACACAAATCAGAGATAAGAAATAGGAATACAAACATAAGATATAATAGGCTACATACATTAATAAATGAGGAATATGATGACATGAAAGGTTTCTGTCTAAGCTTCCTTAAGACAGATCTACAATTTAGGCATTTAGCAGACCCTCTTTATCCAGAGCGACTTACAGCAAGCAAGGTAAACACATACAGTACATCAAATGCACTCAGTAATCTAGGAGCATAGGCAAATCAAGAACCTAGCATCAGTCTAAACAATATAATATAAAAAAATAGTAATCAAAACTATAGAAACTATAGGATGCCAGGTAAACAAATGAACCAAGCAACCAGCGTCTAAATAACATGCCATCTAACAATTACATGTTAACCTTTGCATAAGACTGCATAGTCGTCAAGGCTAGGTCAAGTGCTAAAGGCTGAGGTAGAGTCTGAAGAGGTGAGTCTTCAGATTACGGCGGACAATTGGGAGTGAATCTGCAGTTCTAAATGGGGAGTTTGTGGACGTGTGGAGCGTTGTCCCATATGTTACCTACAAGATCTACAATCTCACAACGAGAAGCTTAAGGCTATAGATTAGCTTTTTTCGGATTTCTTTTTAAAAATGTCTCGTAATTTTTCAACATGGAAACAAATGACGATTATACTAAACAATTGCAATTATGTCAAATGATTTCGAATAGGCAATTATGTAATCATTCTAACAGGCCTATTTAAATGATGTTGGAGATTTCCTCACCTGAACACGGCAAGGGTCAGGGACCACAGCACCAGAGGTTTCCTCAGTTCAAACTTCTCTCTCTGCTTCATAACATGGCGTCCTCCCAGGATACAGGCAGCGTAGAGTGCCGAGAACAGGAACGACTTCTTCCTGTGATCAAACAAGCACGGAAGAGAATTAATTGAAGTCAGGGATGATTTTTAGATGAGCAAGCGTGCCGTTATGTGCTCTGTCTGTAATATCTGTGTTGATGCCGATCTCTTGTCAGGTCTCATTTAAAATACAGAGGTTAATAATGTCTTTGTTGGATTAATACCTGCTCTCGTGGGAGAGCTTACCAGTACAACCACAGTGTTCTATTACTGGCTCTTCAGCAGCTCCACTGGAGCAGTTGGGTGTTACATGCCTTGCCCAAGGGCATTGTCTTCAACAGTAAATATAAATGAAGCTGAGAACATTAATACATTGCTCATCCACATCCTCTAAAAGAGATTTCCCCACCAGCCCCAGGGAACTGAACCGGAAACCTTCCAGTCACATTCCTGCTTATCTAAGCTTTAAGTGACCACTATGCCCTTAAGCAACGTGCCATTCACAGACCATAAACAGCACTGCCGATTTCACAAATCTACGGATTTTCTTATTGTATCCACAATGTTGAGGAAGTACAAGAATTGCTCTACTTGCTATAGATGTTGCTACATCTATATTGTAAGCAGGTGACAATAAAAAACGTTGAAACTTCGAAATGAAGTAACGGTTTCATATTTTGGTTGCTGCTATCAGCAGAAAGTGAAAAACATTCTCAGGATAAAATACAGGATTCATATTCAGGATTAAAAAAAAATTACAAAAAGAGTTTGCAGTAGCTGCTTGCAGCTCACTCAGGCTTAAGTTCTACCGTACTAGGGATGGCCAACCGTTAACCGTTACCTGTTAACCGTTAAGAAATTGGCAACCGGTTAACACTAACGGCTAATGGCAAACTGTTATAAAAATACATAAAATAAAAACCTTTTATTTTGAAGGGCCAAGTCTACACCAGCAACCACATGTGACTTCCACTACACTAACACTAGTAAACACAAAATGAAGAGGACAAGGAGTGGAACATGAAATCAGCCGTCTTATTGACACAGAGTATGATCGACAGACACACAGCACACAACCTGGCAGCTAAATTAAATTATGCGACTTGGGGACTTACTTGGAAAGTGTCTGCATGTGTTCACGACAACGCAGCCAACGTTGTGGCTACTTATCGCCCTGAACGGGTGAACTGCGACTCAGTTACGTGTTTTGCACATACACTGGAATTGGCAATCAACGATGGATTTACACTGTAGCCTGTTTTTGCATCGGGTTATCGCTGCAGCCTAGTCAGGCACTTTAACCACAGCACCCGTGCATGCAAGGTACATTATTTTTAATGTGTAAATAGCGCATTATATTATGGGGGGAAAAACCTATGTCTTTTTCTTTTTTTAATTGGTAAATAACACATTTCCTTAACGGTTAATGATTAATTAATCGGTAAGGCTTAACCGCAAACGGTTAATAAAATGTCTCCATTTGGCCATCCCTACACCGTACTGTGGTGCGTTTATTTTTTATTAACTTGTCAGAGAGTGTTGTTGTGCATCATGAACATGCGGTGCCACCCGGCCAACCACCAGAATAAAGACCACTGCAGTCCCAGCACTCAGCACTCTCTTGACAGCCAGGTGGTGTGAACCTGACAGGCTAGATGCCGAGTAAGACCGGCTGCTGCATGCTGAGAAAAAAAAGAAAAAGAAAAAAAAAACACTTTACAGTTTTTATTAGTACAGACCGAGAAGGGAGTCTAATTAATAGGGGCAGCAGTAGCCTGAAGGTTAGTGAAGGTAGTTTGTGATGGGAAGGGGAGTTTGTGTCCTTGAGCATGGCACCTAACACGCAAATGATTCATTCAAACTGCTTGTTGGATAACAGCGGTTACTGTTACTGTCCCAGTGACCAACGGTAGAGGACTGTGGTTACACTGGGCATTTCCCAGGGCTGCAGGCGTGTACAGTAACTGGATAAGCAAAGCAGGTAACGTTGACCATGGATAAGATGTTGAAGAATGCTTGGGAAAGAAAATCTGGGGGTCAATGGACTAAAGAATGGTTTCAGTTTAACACCGAACGGTCTATTTAACATCAAAGCCTCTCTCCAAATGACACCAATGTCCTCCTCTGAATGAATAGGATTCACTGTGCATGTAACAAGAACAGTTAAGCTTACTTGCACTGTCATTATCATTAGAATAAACTACAGTGAAGCAGCAAATTAGTTAAGCTGTAATTTATCCAAACAGTACCAGAGCAGTGGATCTAACTGGCGCTGACAATGGATCCCATTGTGAAATCTGTACTGTCAGGATGTAGGTGGCCGTCCCTCAGTGTCCCTGTACAGTAGCCATTCGGACCTCCCACCTCCACTGAACAAAGGACAAAGACGCCCCAGTCAAAGTCAAAAGCGCAGAATGACAACGGGGCCAGCACTGCAGAATGACATCAGTGTTCCCCGACCACTCTGGCAGGGGAAGGAGAACAGAGGGACACACAGGGACGCTGGCCTACTTTGCCAAGGAGGACAGGACAAGACAGGAGGCCTTTGGACAAACAGTCTCTGCATTCCTCCTTACACCGTCCTCCGAGTTCGATTGAAAACTAAAAAAGGTCAGGGTCACCGGTGCTATAGATGGCGTGATGTGTGATGTCCCGGAGGGCAGTACAGTGGCAGGGTTCAGATCATTATCTTCCCTTTAAAAACACGCACTTCTTTACATCTGATTAGCCCTCAACTAGAGAGCACACACATCATTAACTTGCATGTTTCTCCTTGTGTGAAACACATTAATCATGCCCGCTTTTCGAGGACATTTTCCTCATTAAAAAGTGCAATATTGCTGCCGTTATTCGGTTTTCCTCCGTTTAATTCAGACATCATTGAACAATTCATTTTGATTTTCGTTTTCAGTTTTGAGGCAAGTTGCTTTGGTATTGCCACTTGGGGGTTTCTTTTCTTCTCGTTTACACAATCCATGTTTTCAATTCTATCCTCGTCCTCTGCCAGTGTTCTATATAAGTTTTGCAAGTAAACTAAAAAGAGGAGTGAACAGTCCTCTGTTCAGTGGAGAACGGCAGAACACAGTAAAACCCGGAGCATTCATTTAACCACTTTCAGTCTGGCTTCCATATTTTGGTCCCTATTTTTGCACAACACCATTGTATGACTGTAGGGCTAAAGTGGTTAATAGTGAGAGAAAAAAATGGATCTGCACTGCAAGGGTCCATTTTTACACTCTTGGGGTTAATAAAGTGTTGCATTGAGGGTGCAAAGAGCCTAGGGCATGGTCAAAAATGGTAAATGTGCTGGTGTGCGCAAGTGTGCGTGTGTAAAGGTGTGTGTGTGGGGGGGGGGGGGCTGTTGTCTTTGCAGAGCCTCTGGAGTGGCAGCTGCAGCCTAGCTATGCCCCCAGTCACAGGAATCTATTTGAGACATCAGTGTGAATTCTCATCATGGCTCCACTGTGGCCAGTCCAAGCTGGGCTGCTTCTACACTGCTCTGCTTGCTGCAAATGTCTCAAATGAAGATGTCTGCCGCTAAATTAATTTAATTCACTCATTCATCATTTGACATAAGTCACATGTACTCGGCGATCATGTTCCCGTTTCAAAGATTACGTGTGTGTGTGTGCGCCTTGTTTTACTATCTTTGTGGGGACCAGAAGGCACTATTGTTAAGGGCCCATGAGGAACATTGTCATTTTTATCGGTTTTTGATTTTGCTGCTTTTTGCTAACGTTATTGTGATTTTCTTTTTTCCAAAATGAACCATCACTGGACAGAAGCCACACCTGCTATTGCTGTACAAAATGAAAGCTAACGTCATCAACTTGTGTCCTCTTCAACACCCAATCTCTGGAATCACATGAGCTTTCTTGGCTTAGTACAGCATCCCCGAGTTGTCTCTCATGTGTCTCTCTTACACAGTGTCAGCTTTCCTACTGTCTGTCTCCCTCTCAACTTTCTTACTGTCTGTCTTTCCGTCTCCCCTCAACTCTTCCTTACAGCGCTCCTACTGTCGGTCTCAGTAAAAACAATTAAACCCAAGGTGAACAGACAACTCCGTCCTTAAAAAACATGTTTGACTTTGGCCATTTTCCTCACCAGATACATTTAAAGGATGAAACACACTTTTTTTTACCGACTTTAACTGGGTGATAATTCAAGTAACAGTTGGCCATTCAATGTTACCATACTGTTCTCTGCAGTCATATGTCCGTTGAAGACATGTTTTATTAGGTTGATGCTGAAATAGGGCTGTCACGATTACAAAATTTAAGTTGACTGTTGACTGTCACACAAATAATTGCGATTTACGATTTAATTGTGTGTTTGGCATTGAATATTGCCCTTTGTTTTGTAGTTTAGGCTTCGACAAATAACTTTAATATACAAATACATTGACATATTTAACGATTTTATAGTACATAAAAAAGGAGAAATACCCGATCTTCAAGCTTACAACGCATCACAAAGTGATGCGTTGTAAGCTTCGGCTATTTCTCCTGATGAATGAAAAATGGAGACGATTATGCAAAATAATTGCGATTATCTCAAATAATTGCGATTCGACGATTATGTAATAATTGTGACAGGCCTATGCAGAAATCTAACAGCTGCTTCTCCCTTGGGCAGAGAACAGGAAGGACGTTAGAATGAACAGTGAACACTGGAAAAGGTCACAAGGTTCTGCAGAAGATGTGGTGGGGGGTATATATTATTTATTTAACTTTACAAAGAAAGAGAGAATTCATTCCTATGGGGAAAGTATACGGTATGGACGGGAGTTCTCTTAGTCGATTCATTGGTCAGTTTAGTCTTAAAAGGGATAGTTCACCCCCAAAAGGACTTTTTTTCCTATCGATTACACACTCCATGGAGACTTGAATTCATGGAATATTTTACGTTTTTGTCGCATTCCTAAGGCCATAATTTGGTTCCGGTAGGAGACTCAAAGTGTCAACTTTGCGCCAGTCAGAGATTGTTCATTTGCGAGCGAGGAGGGGGATTGAGGGCCGCAGGAGGATGGGAAGAGGAGAAGGAGGTGTGTGGAGTGTGGAGAGGAAGAATGTGAAGAGGTGAGGATACGAGGAACATGGGGGTGGGGGAGGGAGGGGTGGTGTGGAAGAGAAGGTCAGAAGGAGTAGAGAGAGGGGAGGTGAGGTGAGAAGTTGAGTGTTCCCGTAGCTATGAGTCTTCCTGTAAACCCAGGCACACACACACACACAGTGCCAAAACACAGTCCAGTATTCTCTGTGTAAACTAGTATTGGATAAGTATCCACTGTGTGTCAACTGGTATCGGACCAGTATGCACTGTGTGAACAACTGGTAAAGAATCAGTCAAACACTGGAGTGGATTCGATATCAGGAAAAAAAGTTAGAATCCGACAAATATAGCCTGAAACATCACCTAAATGGCTGACATACCCAGCCTTCAGGGTGATAACTGATATCAGCCCTGGGGCAGACAAAAATCATCTATCCAAATCAGACCAATCAGCACTAGTTCTACAGAGACAACCGTCATGGCTGCCACAACTGCTGTGTAGATCCAATTCTATTTTCTCCTCGTTGTTGTGACTAAGTAAGACCATGAGTATGTGATGAATAAATTATAGGTAACCAGCCTTGAAAGGTCACCGGGTGCATAGTCCTCGCCTATGGCTCAAACTGATACATCAACTAATGCCTGGGTGATAATATATATGTAGCCACTTAAAACAAAATGCCAGACAGAGAAATAGCATGTGTCACACAAAGCAACAGTAGCCACAGTACTACATCTTAACAGCAGAGGTTCCCAAAAGGGTCTATCTGTCTATCCCGGGCACAACTCAACATCAGCTTCGCCGACTGGCTGAGATTTGCGTCGTGTTTGTGCTGTGTAGCCTCTGGCAGTGTGTAAGATGGAACAAGAAGTACAAGATCTACGGTATGCTCATGGGCGAAGGACGCCGCAGGGAACGAAAGCGGCGGCGCAAAGCAAAACAATGCGCGTGGAGCTGACAACGGGTACAATTCAGATAACATGATTATTGCGCAACGGGTGGGGTGTATTCCTGACTTGCATGGCCCTCGTGTACGCTTATAAGAACTGTATATATAATTACATTTCCTACAAGCTGTGACATTGTGGACATGTGCAGATTTCTCTGAAATAGCCTAAATAAAACCAAATATTAAAGTCAATCAAAACCACCAACCATTCCAATCTGGTTTGTGAAATACCAGCAATGAGCCAAATGCTCTCTCTCTGTATGGTTCTTTTCACAGGGCGAGACATTGGGCGATGGCCGAGTGTGTGTGTGTGTGTGTGTGTGTGTGTGTGTGTGTGTGTGTGTGTGTGTGTGTGTGTGTGTGTGTGTGTGTGTGTGTGTGTGTGTGTGTGTGTGTGTGTGTGTGTGTGTTAAGCAAACAGAGCCAGTGATGTGATGCTTTGTGGTGTTGTAAAGGCCAGGAGATGTCCTCCTATGGACGTCTGCAGCATGAACACAAAACTACAGGGAAGAGTTCAACTGAAGCTGCATAAGCCACTGCTCAAATCACAATACTGGAGTTCTGCAACAGGCTGTAATAAAAGGTAGGGGTCTCAAATGCCTGGCCTGTGGGCAATACTGTAAATGGCCTGCCGCCTTCCAAATAAGTCCATTCGGCCCACAACAGGATATTAAATTATTGTGATATCGGGCCCACAAGTTTTCTCATTATTACCTATGCTCACATCTGTCTATCTGTTGGTCTGTTCAAAGGATATCGTGAGCAATTATGAACAGATTGTCGCACAATACAACAGGTTGGTCCTGGGCCAAGGAAGAAGTGATTCACTTTTCACATTGATTGGCCTAAAGGGGGCGAGGTAGTGGGCATGGCCTGGCATAAAAAGGCACATAATGTCTGAAAGGATGACTTTGTGATTGTGACTTTATCAACTCCTGTCAGCATTCCAAAAATGAGGTTGGCCGGTTATCAGTTTGGTTAGGTAAGCTATATAACAAAATGAATAGAACACACATCAGAAATTTTGGAAACGCATCGGAAAAGAGAAATAAATTGATCACACTGCAATGTACCTCCAAAAAGCTGTTTTCTTTATTACGTTTCAGCATACATGCTTTCTTCAGAATATAAGTGAAAGCATGTATGCTGCTGAAATTAGCTAAACTGCATTGCAAAGACTATTTCTCTTTTCTGGTTAGGTCATTAACTACCCAGCAGTAGTCAAGAATCCCCAGTATGTACTGCACATACCTGCTGCCTTTCAGTGAATCAAACTGCTGTGAAAACTGGTACTGACTGACATATACAAATAGTTGTACAACATACGTAGCTGCCTGAACTCTAGCTTCGTGACTGTAAAAATAAATCTTACATATACACACACAGTCAGAATAACAAGCTGATCCGCAGCCCCTCCTCCACTGACCGATTAAAGCCGTTAGCCAACCTGCTGTAGAAGTTGGATCAGTGTTAGCCTGACAGGAGATTTCGCCTCTTACATAACACACACACACGGCACTGCAAGGATGGGTCTGAGTGGGTTTGTGTGTGTGTGTGGTAAAAAGTGAAATTATAATAAAGTGCAGAGTCATCCTGAAATTATTCAACAGGTTCCAACTAGTTTAAAATGTTCTGAAGGCAGAATCGCTAGTCAGCTGAAATAATGATGAAAATAATTTTATAAGAAAAGGTTACTGTATATTAAATCCTGGAATGAAACACTTCATGCTTAAGTATGCATGCACAAACGTGCATGCTGCATTGCCATATCCATTTAACTTTGTGTTCACTTCCAGATGTGATCACATCCAGATGTGAGGGTAGTTTTTTCAGTTCACCAACATGCTGTACAACCCACACAACACCACAATAAAAACATAAAGACAAACAATAAAATAATAAATCCAATAAGGGAACTCTCATACAGTGTTAAAACCTTTAGTAGGCAAACAATAAAATCATAAAATCAATCAACCTAAAACATACAGGGAGGTCAGTATGCATGTGGTGTAATGTAAAGCTGGGATCGGGTCACATTTTTCAGAAGGAACCCGTCCCGAGACCGACATCGTAGTACACGAGCCACGACTGAAACCCACCCGACCCACAATTATAATTTGTTTACGTTGCGTTTCATAGACGCGTAAACTTGGTAGGTACAATTTCACAGCATGCCTGTTTACCCCGATTACATGTGGGCTTGTAAATTACTATGAAAGAAAGAAAAGAGGAGGGGGAGACAGGGGGGGGGGGGGAAGAAGGAATAAAAGAAAGACAACAAGGTATCTAGTTACACATACTAGCATATCCATCCGAACATTATGTACATGAGGCATTAGAAATAAGGTGCTTGAGTAAAGCAGCTGGTATATACAGTTCATAACATAGACATTAAGGTGCAAGAACAGTATCACTGCGTTGTGAAATGTGCGTGAGATTAAGGTAAAGAGGATCAGTGAATGTCAAGTTCAACCACATAATCCACAAAAAGTTGCTTTTACTGGTATAATCCAAAGGTAGGTCTAGGTCCATGAGGAAATCAAAAGATTATGCACACAATGCATTTTCACTGCATAAACACACCATACCGTCTTTCAGTTTCACTAAAATCTATCCATCCACCCCCCACCCAATTCTGAACTGATTCCTCCGCAGTGTGGTTGATTCCTCAATCAAAGGCTTTAGGGCTTGGGGCTCTCACTGTACTGCACAGCGAGAGAGAGGCAGAAAGAGTGAGCGAGAGAGATGCAATGCAAGAATGCACCTCCAAGTTACATGAAAACGAATCTCCTCCTACCATAATTGGCGGCCACACTCATGGAGTGTACACAAGTGTATGGGGCCCAAAATTCCCCCAAAATATCCACAATATACAACAGCTGCTTCCCATACCGTTACTGTACTTACACGATGTACAATTAATACGAAACGCATTATGCCCCAATACTTATGCAAATCACTTCCACAGGTCGCAAATTACTTCCGGCTGGTCCGTTTAACAGCCAATCATCATCATCATCTGCGACACAAACTGAACACCTTCCTTGCCACATCCGTGACACGGGCGAGAAACAAGCGCTGCCGTCAGAGAATTAATGTACCGCCCCCCTCCCTGCCAATCACAATGGCTTATTTGCCCTAGGAGGTGGTATGTTATTATGCAGTGCTGCTGTGGTATAAGTGTGTGTTACTGTTAAGTAGCTCAGTGCGCGCAGAGTACCTATATTCTCTGTGCTGCTGTGTAGATAAAACATACCTCAACCTACTGTTACTGTAATGTAAATATGAGATATGACAGATTACAATGTTTACAAAGACCCACCCTGATCACAGGTCAGTTAAACACAAAGCTCTGAAACCACTCCTCGGCTCTTACACACAGATTTAATGTACCACTAAAAAGGTTACATTCTGATATGTTGAGAAAGATAAAGTGCTCAATCAACTTAACAGGTCAAAATGGTGCAGGTTTATATATTTAGGCCTAGTCAGTTAAGGCTTAAGGCGTTTTTAGGTGGTAACCATCATTGTTGATAATGATGATGTCTCTCTAAACAAAATGAACCGAATTTCATGTGATTCTTTTTAATCATCTGAATGATATTCTATCACAAAAATCCATCTGTAACTTCATACTGTGTCATTTTAGATTTTTATAGCTATAACCATTATTTTATACTAGGGGCTATTCAAAAATAGCAGATCTACAAGCTCATAGCGTGTTTTTTTAAAGCAAATATTTTTAACTCAAACCTTTGCTTGTGGGGATTCTACAAATGTCTTCTAAATCCTCCTTTCTTTTAGTTTTCTTTTTTACTTATGTTGCTATTATATCAGTGGTTCTCAAACCTTTTTCATGTCAAGTACCACCCAAAATGATATGCATTTGTCCGTGGACCCCCCCCCCCATCTCAAAATATTGTTCGAGGGACCCCCAGAAGCAATGATACCACCCAAAATGATATGCATTTGTCCGCGGACCCCCCCCCCCCATCTCAAAATATTGTTCGAGGGACCCCCAGAAGCAAAGATTTGAGTTAAAAATGTAAGTAAATATATATACATATATATATACATATACACACATATATATATATATATATATATATATATATATATATATGTATATATATATTTTTTTTTTAAGATTTGCACACATTTTCACAATATCTTTTCAAAAATAGCAGATCTACATGCCATTGCTTGTAGATCTGCTGAATTAAATTGAATGACACAGATGCGTTCCCGGATTGAATGGGTTATTATTACAGAAATTCACAAAGCCACACATGCTCACAGACATGTGCATGCACACATTGCACACACACCCAAAGTGCTTCTGTGTCTCTGTCATTGCCAGTCTGACAGGATCATCATGAATCAATCATCAATCAATCGGTTTCTGTGCCTTAAAGCCCTCTCCAGTATCTGTAGCATTTTTCAGCTGCTTTAAGTTTTTCAGTGCCATTTCCAAATGCTATATAGATAGAGACACCATTCATGACAAGTTCATTTCACAGCTAGAGCTAGGGTTGGGATCCTCCTGAACCGGAGGAACCGGATCCAACATTGAGGAACCGGAATCGGTTCCATCCATCACATTTGGAACCATTTCCAGAACCAGTTTATCACACTGTCAGAGCTGGTATGTGGACTTCACGTCTGCAATACAAGTACAATGCCAGTGGTTCTAAACCTTTTTAATTTCAAGGACCGCCATAACTCTGAGAGTGTACAAATGGAGAGGTCCATTTGGTTCCATTTGTACACTGTCAAAGTTGCAGACCTGTAAGTGTCCATTTGGAACCCTTAAGTAACCAGGAGGGCCCCTGAACCCCACTTTGAGAACCACTGCAATAATATGTACACAATACAGTATTTATGATTGAATTTGTGTTTATACAAAATTATAATTAAGGCCAAAATAATATAGATTTGTAAAAAATATTTAATGAATCATTAAAGGGAACCGGGAATGGGACCGTTAAGATGGAATGGTTAAGGAATAGTTGGGTCATATATGGCACTTCCGTGACCGTGGAGAGCAAAGGTCCGTTTCTCAATGGATTTGTCTTCTAGGAGGGTTATTAAACAAATTTAGCCGGGGTGTCTTTTTTAAAACGGCGGGGAAAATTTGTGAGAGACCAAAATCCAAAATGGCGACCGTGAAAATGAACTTTTTAATGGTTTGACCTACAAAGATGCACAATACATGGTTTCAGAGCTTATTTTGGTCAAGGAATACATATTTGGTGTTTATATAATGATTTGACCTATTGTTGACCTTCAAATGCAAGATGGCTGCCAATTATGAGCTCAAAAAGGTTTTTCTTTCAAAATCGTCACAGAGCCTTCTTATTAGGCTCTAATGAAAGCTCTGCTCATGATGAGTTGAATAATATACAGTATAAGTACACAGAAGTAATCTCTGAGGTCAATACAGTCAATGTTTGTGTGTAAACAACAGTTACTGAGTTGCAGTTTCCCATTAAATAGTGTAGGCTCCTGAGAATATGGTGTCCAGTTCATCCCATCCCATTTTCATAATGAACCAAAAATAAATTAGCACTATAGCCCAACATAACATAGTATTCTGTATGCAAAGCTAGAAAGGATAGTTGCTTGAGGTGAATCTAAATGTCAACTCATTTGTCACCCTTATTTTATAGTATTGCTCCCAGTGTTTCCTGTCTGTCTAGTTACTTTTACCTGCCTTGTCTAACCAGTCCTGTGATTTTGTCAGTGTTTCCACCTGTGTCCTCCTAGTCCCCCAGCCTATCCCAGTGTTGATTGTCTGTTGAGTTCACCTGTGTCCTATTAATCCCTGTCTATTTAAGCCCTGTGCTTGCACTGTGTTTCTGTTGGTCTGTAGACCATTGTCATGTGAGGTTGTTCGTCCTTGTTTTTTGTGCTCAAGAATCTTGGACTTATGAGTGTCTGCCATTCCAGAGCCCTTGAATCGCTTGTAGGTGGCATAGATGTAGGACATCAGCTGGTGGAAAGGTGGAGAATTGGGAGGATGTCCTTGAACATTTCTGGATGGTCACCAACAAGAAAGGAGAATGGAATATTCTTCTGCCGCATGGCCTCCACATGTTTCACCATTATGTCATTCACCACTGACTTGCTTGGAGGTTCATTGTATGTTGTGTGGTAATAAGGCTTGCTCTTGTTGGGTGGTGGATGACAGCAGGACTGGGCACCACTGTATCCTGGAACTCACTGGTCTTCAGGTGGTGGTCTTGTTCCATGATTGTCTACAGGAGACAGTGCATGACAGAGCGAGCACGCTGTGGAGCTGACCCATCCACTGGTGGATCTACCCTGGGACGAGCAGGTGGCTCACTCTTGCTACCAGGGGGGCATCTGTACTGGCAAACCTTTGTTAGTTCTGCACACTTCTGCTTTAGCTGTGCAGAGATTTCCTTCTTCTTGGCGAGCTTTTCAGCAGTCTCTTCACCTGGTTTCTTTTCATAGCTCTCTGGCTGCATGTACATGACATTTGTTCGATGGACTCCTGTAGACTCACCTGTCATAGTGTCAATCTTGAAGTCGTCATTGTGGATGATCACAATAGCTGGCTTGCTGTCTGCGAACTCCTGTGGGCAGGTTGCTGATGCCTCCACATCCATCAGAGCCCAATGGTCATAGAGGAGCAGTGTATCTGCATAGCTGATGCAGACACCACTCTTGTGCAGAATGTCTACCAGATCTTTACTCCTTGTCATGCCATGGACATTTACGCCCAGGTTGATAACAGAGCTCTGCAGTGTGCTCGCTCTGTGATACATCCACTGTCTCGTGTAGAGAATCATGGTACAAGACCACGCCCAGTCCTGCTGTCATCCACCACCCAACAAGAGCAAGCCTGATTACCACACAACATACAATGAACCTTGAAGCAGTGGTTAATGACTCAATGAATCATGGAGAAACATGTGGAGGCCATGCGGCAGAAGAATATTCCATTCTCCTTTCTTGTTGGTGACCTGCATCTACAAGACACTCACTCAGCTCAAGGCAGAGAATCCAGAAATGTTCAAGGACATCCTCCCAATCCTCACCTTTCCACCAGCTGATGTCATCCATCTATGCCATCTACAAGCGATTCAATGGCTCTGGAATGGCAGACACTCTGGTTACAGCAGGGGTAGTAGTGGAGGGGTTGGTAGACCAAGCACTACGAGGAAAGCACTACAGATGGGGCGTGCAGTGCATCCTGCTCTGGAGAGAGGTTCTTATCCAAAATCAAATGTCCAAGATTCTTGAGCACAAAAAACAAGGATAATAACCTCACAAGACAACGGTCTACAGACCAACATAAACACAGTGCAAGCACAGGGCTTAAATAGACAGGGATTAATAGGACACAGGTGAACTCAACAGACAAAAAACACTGGGATAGGCTGGGGGACTAGGAGGACACAGGTGGAAACACTGACAAAATCACAGGACTGGTTAGACAAGGCAGGTAAAAGTAACTAGACAGACAGGAAACACTGGGAGCAATACTATAAAATAAGGGTGACAAATGAGTTGACATTTAGATTCACCTCAAGAAACTATCCTTTCTAGCTTTGCATACAGAATACTATGTTATGTTGGGCTATAGTGCTAATTTATTTTTGGTTCATTATGAAAATGGGATGGGATGAACTGGACACCATATTCTCAGTAGCCTACACTATTTAATGGGAAACTGCAACTCAGTAACTGTTGTTTACACACAAACATTGACTGTATTGACCTCAGAGATTACTTCTGTGTACTTATACTGTATATTATTCAACTCATCATGAGCAGAGCTTTCATTAGAGCCTAATAAGAAGGCTCTGTGACGATTTTGAAAGAAAAACCTTTTTGAGCTCATAATTGGCAGCCATCTTGCATTTGAAGGTCAACAATAGGTCAAATCATTATATAAACACCAAATATGTATTCCTTGACCAAAATAAGCTCTGAAACCATGTATTGTGCATCTTTGTAGGTCAAACCATTAAAAAGTTCATTTTCACGGTCGCCATTTTGGATTTTGGTCTCTCACAAATTTTCCCCGCCGTTTTAAAAAAGACACCCCGGCTAAATTTGTTTAATAACCCTCCTAGATGACAAATCCATTGAGAAACGGACCTTTGCTCTCCACGGTCACGGAAGTGCCATATATGACCCAACTAGAACGGGAATCGTTAAGATCCTAAAAAAAAAGATCCCAACCCTAGCTAGAGCATTGAAATATTTAAAAAGATCTCTATTTCCACTTGCTGGCAAGGTAGGGGCAGGTTCACAGTAGGGTTCTCTCCAAATAGAAATCATGATCTATATAATATTTCCCCTTTAAGTGTACAAAATCATACGGAACAATGATGGTGCAACTATTCACTGAATTTATTCACGCATCGGCATGTTCTAGTTTTATACAGACAGGATTCAGTGTTGCAACTGAGACTGCAGCCTCCTGTTTGAAAGATTACAATGGCTCTCAGACCCAACCACACTCATCATTTGCATGAAGATTTATATTGTTTAACCCATTCAACCCGGGAAAGCATCTGTGTCATTATAGATTTCTTTGGCTATTTTTTGAAAAATCTTGAAAATGTGTGCAAATCTTTGAATTTTTTTAAAGCGAACATTTGTAAAATATTTTGTTCCAGGGACCTCCAGAAGCAAAGATTTCAGTTAAAAATGTTTCAAAAAATATATGTATTCAAAGATTTGCAAATGTTCAAGATTTTTCAAACAATGCAGATCTACAAGCTCATAGCGTGGAATAGCCAAAGTATAAAAGAATGGTTAAAGCTCAAATCTAAAATGACGTATTGAATGGGTTAACGTTTGTCCCACCTTTGCTAGTCCGAATGGTTGCCATAGCGGCATGACATACCATGTCAAAACACAACTGTATGTGGTTTGGTGCGAAAATTTGGAAGAAGACAAAGTTAATCAAAATTAGCAGGAGGGGTACATTGAGGTCAGTGTATGTCTGGGTTTCCGCTTGTTAGTTCAGTCTGTGAGACATCCAGGTTAGTCACTGTGACCCCCTGAAAGCGCCTGGTCACCGAGGCCGTCACACACTCATAACCTTCAGAGTATGAACCATATTACTTCAGGGCAGAGTCTGGGTCAGACCGTAGGGCAAAGTCAGAACTAATCACCGTCACCAACTGCATGTGGCAGGCAGCATCTCTCCCACATGCTGAGAACCAGACTCTTGTGGAATGAACCGATCTGACAAGACCTATATGCCAGTCTAAAATTCAAGGCATTAAACTTGTCCAATGATTATGAACATAATACTTAGATGACTATGGGAACCAGTAATAAAAATACCTAAAATAAAAAAATATATAAATATATATCCGACAGCAAGGCCTTGAGGCTCGTAACTGCTAGGTGAGTGAGTGCCCACGCTGAGCAGGTGATGGCCTCACACGTCGACTATTGTGCCATTAGAGTTGAAATTGCTGTGAATCGAGTTCGAGTGTTGGAATAAAGCCAATGCAAGCAGATGAGAATGCATGTCGGGCACACAAACACTGTGAGACGCAAGACGTCAAGCTCGGGTTCCCAGGCGAACAACTTCTGTTTTTAGGGAGCCCCGTCATACAGAGTATAAATTCAGCATAATGCACACAGCGGTTCAAACGAACCATCTTCCCCGGGTAGGCGGGTACCCTCCCTCACTTAACACATGCACCCAAACCAACGAGTAGGAGTCGATACCGTAGCAACAAGGACACAATCGTCAGCTGGCTTCCCAGTGTCCACCTGCAAACACCGGCTGTGTTCGTTAGAGCAAGCGGTCAAGTCAGAAGCACTTATTATGGGATGCTTATTATGTTAATATAGGAATGTAAGTCCTTACTGATAACAGGGTGGGTTATAGTCCACTCTCTGGCAGAGCTGTAGGAACACTGAGACTTTAGACCAGTGGACAATTAAGAAACTGGACGCTCAGACAGTGGACTAATCTTACAAAGCCATCTCCTCCCAATGCGACACCTGAACTTCCAGCCTCGTCAAGACCGCAGACGCTCGGTACATGAGACGCTTTCTCACTGACAACTGACTCGGTGTCTGGAATGCATTGCCCTCCTTCATTACAATAACCAAGTACAATGTTCATAAAACCTTTAGAAGGTCCACAGAGAAGGGCAAACACCAAAAAGGATGTGCAATATAATACTATAGGTACACTATAGTCCGAGTCGTAAAATAGTTTATTTTTCAGCTGAATAAGCGCTTAATGACTTTAACAACAAGGCTTAGTAATTCTTGCTATTTTCATATCATCAAATACGTCTCTGATGTAATGCATAAGCTAAATATAAGGGACTGTGTGGTTGTGAATCTACAAGGGGCTAATTTCAGTTACCATGTGTTATAATCAAGAGATTTTCTGCAAGAACCTGCTACTGTAAGGTTGTCAGGGTTTCTGGTCAGACTTTGTTAGTGACAGACCCTCAGGAGGATGCCGTCTCCTTTCAGAATACTGACAGAAAACAGAACCCAGGTAACCAGCTAGGCTACAAGAAACGTTGACATGAACCAGGTAACCAGCTAGGCCACAAGAAGACATCTGAGATAACAGCACAGAACAAAGAATGTGAGTGTTATGATTAGTCCCCCTCTCCCTCTCCAGCTCCCCCTCGCCCAAAGATTTTTTTGGACCACCCCACACTTGATTTATAGTGCCATTTGTAATAATAGGAATATTTATTAGAAAAAGCGTTTACAACACTGAAATTTCTGCTGATCTTATGTTTTATCAAGAGCTTAAAAGCTACAGAAAAGTGATCCTCTTCACATTTCTAAAAGGAAACATATAACCTATATCCGTTTCCAGAACCGTACTAAATGAAAACAAAGTATATGCTTTCACATGCTATACTTTTTTTTTAACTTTTTTTAAACAATTAAAAACAGACTTAACGGGAAGGAAGGACAAATGTTTCTTTTTTTCCCAGTTGTCAATGTGCATCCACACCTTCACCATCCCACAACCTTACTTGGGGTCCTGACCCATAATTTGAGAGCCTCTGTTGTAAATCATTGAAAACTTTAAGACTGAAAAAAAAATAGAAGGTACTTTACGCAGCGGATCGTTTTTTGCACTAGATCTTGTTTCTGCTGAAAGGCAAACAGCCAGCTTGATGTAGTGTTGTAAATCAACACCACCCCCACACACACACACACATCATACAGAGTCCCTAGAGGATGTAGTGTATCAGGTTTACTCCCTGAAGGAAGATCATGAACGTTATTAGCAGATTGAGTCTATCACATATCTGGAAATGTGTTTGTTTAATTACAGCTGAGCCTACATCTTCTATGATCACAGAAATCACAGAAAAAGTCTCTGAGCTGTCATTTAGTTTTGAACATATTTATTTTAGGCAGCCTTTTGCCAATTTATTTAGAGATAATAGACAGGAGACTGAGGGAAGAGAGGGGGAAGGACATGCAACAACAATCGGAATCGAACCTGGGACTTTTCGATTACATGGTTGATGCACTATCCGGTCAACACTAGGCAGCTGACCTCACTATTGTAACGTAGGAGACCTTGTTTTACAGTTGTACTTGATGTTGCAACTGTAATTGGTGCTAGAGGTGTGTGTACTTGTGTTCTGGGGCTAGAGGTGTGTACTTGTGTTCTGGGGCTAGAGGTGTGTACTTGTGTTCTACAGTTGTAATTGGTGTTAGAGGAGTATGTACTTACTGTAGTGTTCAACCAGAGATGCTCATAGGCCTGCGTCCTGCGTCTCTGACGCACCATATTGAAAAAGGACGCATTCACGGCACCCTCGTTGCGTCCATGGGACGCACTACAATTTAGCGGAAATTACCGCGGATTTGAAGGCCATCCGTGGATTTCAAAGCCGTCCGCGGATTACAAGGCATAGTGCAGAAAACAAGAAAAATCTCGGTAAAACACCGCCGTATGGAGAAGTATTCTCTCTCTGTCTCAGGGCATTGCGAGCTGCTGCTAGAGGGAGAGAGTGAAAGTGCTGCGCAACTTACAGCCCAACTTCAAAGCAAGTTAACGATGGCTCGTTGACCCCAATTTGACCACTAGGCAATCAACACTGAACAGCACTAATTAATGGCAGCTGTGATTCTTGTGTCTTTCCGTGCAGCCAGATATCAAATAATTCCCTGTAGAGCAGGGGTCTTCAGTGTTTTCAGGCCAAGGACCCCCTAGTTGAGAGAGAGATGAAGCAGGGACCCCCTCTATATTGTATAAAATTGTGTTTCAGATAAACTTTTGCTGCTCTTTTTTCCCTTTACACACCTATAACTCCAAAAATAGCAGATCTACAAGCTCACAAGTGTGAGCTTGTAGATCTGCTATTTTTGGCTAAAGTTCTCCTCAGAAAAGGGATACTAGGATTCAAGTGGTTAATGTAAAAAAAAAAATCAAGTACTACAAGTACTACAAGTACTAGTTGTCGGATTTGGAATTGTGTACTTTTCTTTCAGATACATGTTCTACATGAATATAACCATATAAGATGAAACACGAGTTAAACGCTGTGCATTTTTGTGGGACCCATAAAATGTCCCTGGGACCCATCTAAAAGACCACCCTTGCATCCCAGGACCCATTGCATTGAAAACCTAGCAACATCACTGGTGTTCTATGGTTGTATGTGGTGTTAGCAGTGTGTATTTAGTGTGAGTGCCGTACATGTCCCATGAGGGCAATAATGGAATTAATCAATCATGCAACCAAGCTATCAATTCGCTGAAGTATACGGTTGCCTAATACACACATGCTAACATATCTCATCTGTCATCTCGTTCATATTTTACATTTCTATTAACAATTGCTTTAAATTGTGATATTGTGTTAGCATGAAGAGCAACCTAGAAGGTCTAATGTCTTGTAATTATGAATGTAATGTATGTTGTGGCCACTGGCCAGCAAACTGAGCTCTGATTCTTCTGTCCTCCTCATCATCATCTCCCCTACTCTTCATCTCCTATGACCATGTAGCACCAGGAAAGGTAAAGCACAGATGACAGGTTGATGTACCTGTCCGGACAAAGACCTTTGAGGTCGAAACAATGTACCATTAAATCCAATTGGGGGGGAATGTTGTACACTCTCAATTCATACTATTTATTTTATTGAAATAGTTTGGACGTGTGTGCATTGCCCCAGCAAATGCACAGATGGCACTCATCAATTCCATTCCCCTTCCCCAATGACCTGCATTACTGTCCACCACAGTATCTCTGACATGCTTGTTACTGTTGTGTTGTCAGCAAATGTACAGTAGGACTCAGCCTTGGGCATCACCTGCAGCTAGGGATGCAACAGTTAATCGAACGAATCAATTTAATGAATAATACAAAAATAATCAATAGTCAATTTGAATAACAATAATCAACTTTGGGGGAACAGTTTTAATTTAGCTTTTTTACAAAGAAGCTTTTTGATTATTTGATTAATCAAAATAATTACAAAAATAATCAATAGTTGCAGGCCTACATGCAGAGTGTGAAGTTGTGCATGTTTCTGACATAGTCTCAAACATAGCACAACTGGACAAGCTTTAACCACTTTCAACCTGGCGTCCATATTTTGGACATAATTATGATTGTAGGCTTAAAGTGTTTAAAATAGCAAAAGCTGGGTGATGTCAGTCTAAACTGGCCATTAACACCACGCAGCGGCAGAAGTCTAACCTATGAGTTTTCAGTTTACATGACAAATTCTAAACCAGGAAGCCACACCCTGGTGCCCACTTCATGGCAAGAAAATGCACACGCCCACATATTCTCAATCTGACCGACAAATACACACACACACACACACACACACACACACAGAGAGAGAGCCCCCACCCACACTGTTGGGTTGTGTTGAAGTTCCCCTTTTGCTCTATTGGAGGCTGTTTAAGGTCATCTGTAGTTCAGCTGTATGTGGACACAAATCACACATCAAGTGCAAGCATTGACCTGTAAACTGAACTAGATTTCATCACTGAGTCTCTTCAACCCCCCCCCCCC
Organism: Gymnoscopelus microlampas; assembly: GCF_963454915.1. Taxonomy (NCBI): domain Eukaryota; kingdom Metazoa; phylum Chordata; class Actinopteri; order Myctophiformes; family Myctophidae; genus Gymnoscopelus; species Gymnoscopelus microlampas. The sequence goes on along the minus strand of NC_139955.1, from coordinate 14,797,668 downwards.
CCTTTTTGTGTAAATGTGCACACGGTAAATGTAACATTACGAGAAGTTATATTTATTCAAATTAACATAGCTATATATCGCCCCGCAGCTCTGAAGCGGGCCGTCGGCGTCGACACAGAGCTGTAGCAGAAAAAAGCATTGTGCAATTTGCATCCCAGTCCCACTATGCGTTTGCACTGTGGTATGCTGCACTTCTAGGGCTAATGAATGTGTCAAATCTAGTCTGAGAACCACACTTTGAAGAACAGAATGAGCCTGTAGCACTGCTAGAGCAGCACAGTATTGTATGAGTTAAAGCTACCATCAGTACGTTTTATGTCCGCTGTCTCATAAACCCAACGGAGAGAGCCTTCCCCATTGCCCTTGGTCTGGTGTAAATCCTTTAAAAAACAGAAAAGAAATCTGTTCAATATGTATATGGCTTTACACGGTCGGCAATGATATCCAAACTACAATAAAGATGATATATGGCCATCTGCTATTGACACTGTCAACTAGTAGGTGTCCCTAACTGACACCAGGGTGGACATTTCAATAGCAGATCTACAAGCTCACAACAAGACATTGTGTGAACTTGTAGATCAGCCATTTTCGCTATTGTCATACGACGAAGTATATCTCTCTCTCTCTCTCAGAGAGAGATATACTTCGTCGTATGACAAATAGCGAAATCCCCATTACCTATTCTCCACATTCACCAACATACACACCCCCATCATTCCAGGACACCCTGGCAGACAGTGTAAAACAACATGAGTCCTCCTGTCCCAGAAAGTCTTTCCATCCATCTGCAGCCATGTGCTTGCCCCTCACTCTGACATCCCAGTTAACACGCAGCCCACAGCTGCCACCCGATTGGCTGGTGCTCTGTCAGCAGACATCATAAGATGAATCTCATTGGCTAGTTGTCAGTACCCCATGTTATTATGGACAGTACCCTGTGTTATGGACAGCTCCCTGCTACAAGCCACAGAATGAAAGGCATTGTTTAACTTAATGGATATTTTTTCACACGTAATTGAGCTTACTCCAAACAATCCTGTGTCTTTACAGGTCTATGCTCAGCAGTAGAAATCTGCAAAAAAGACCCCTCTAGCCTTCAAAGACACAGTCATCACTCTTAAGCAGGCTGTTAAAAAGGCCAATAAAAAGCTTTAAATGAATTGAGAGATAACCCTTTTAATCTTATTTTGGTAATTTGCCATAACTGCTGCCATTGGAAGTTTAATCAGGGTGTTTATTTTAACTATGACTTTTTTTGCCTAAAGCCATAATTTCCCTGACTGTGCATCCTCATGGATCAAAAACACAGTTATGACCGATTTCATGCTCCAAATTCTTGCTGAGAGAATAAAAGTCCGGATTATGACCCCGTGGAGAGGCACACAAAGCCAGGCTGTGATGTTTAATTCAGAACATTAAACATCATGTTTAATTCAGAATAAATCAGTCAGAGAGCTGGTTCACTAGCCATGCCGTGGAGGGTACAGTCTACATAGTAAAATCCTCAAGGGTTATATTTATCCATTTGGAACTCAGAGAGTCTACAAATTAAAATGATTCACACAGTGAGTGTACCACCATAGATGCAGTTATAGGAGGTTTTGGGTTTTATTTTCTTCCCAAGTACATTCCATCAGGCTGATCTGATAAACAAGGCTGCCTTGCAACACACGTCCAGTCATTAATTTCAGTATTAAATTATACACAGAGAGAGCCAAGGAGGGATGTGGTTCCCTCTCCTCGGCCAGGAAACAACAACCCATCACCTTTTTACAATACCAGGAAAAGGCTTGTGACTCACAGGAAGCTAATAGACAAAAACTTAACAAAAATCTAAATGCATACAGGCGGTTCACAACAGAAGCCCAGACCTGTCTGTCTGAGGAGGAATTCAGAAGTATTCTGTGATTCTAAAGCATTGGTTCTCAAACTTTTTAATTTCAAGGACCCCCAAAATGACATGTATTTGGCTGTGGACCTCCATCTCAAACATATTTTGTGCCAGGGACCTCAAGAAGCAAAGATTTGAGTTAAAAATGTAAAAAACAAAATCTCTAGATTTAAAAAAAAACCCGCAGATCTACAAGTTCATAGCGCATCACGAGCTTGAAGATCTGCTATTTTTGAGTAGCCAAAGTATAAAATATGGTTAAAGAAGTGATAAAATGATGGTGACGCTGTTCACACATTTAGCTGGGAACCCCCTGGTACCGCCCCAAGGACCCCTGGCTGGGGGGGTCCTTGGGACCACACTTTGAGCACCACTGATCTAAAAGCTTCACAAATCATCTGGCCTCAGCTCAGTCAGATCAGATGGTCAAAAGCTGTAGTCAGTGCAACGAAACGGCGCGTTATCTAGGCCAGAGATAAGGTGAATTATCGGTCATGATGTGGGCCTACAGACAGTAAACAACACTTTTCGGATGATGATGATGATCATAATAGGATAAATAAGAGATGTAATCCTTGCTTAGTGGATGCAGAGCAGCACAGCACGTGAGGCGGCATTGTACTCCATATAGCAGCCTATATATTCGATAATAATACGTTTACATTTTCCACCTCTTTTGCCTCAAAACACGAGCATAATGACGCAGTCTATGGGCCAAGTAGACAGTATTTACATCATGGAACTGATGGATATAAAAAGGCATTTCATGTCGTTGCAGCAGCAGCAAAGCTCACCAGTTCTCTTGCATCCATCGGATGGCTTCGTCTTCGTTGAATTGTCTCTCGAATTCATACTCTTGCAGGGCCAGTACCGACATGTTTGTTGTTGAGCTATTATTACTGATCAGATTAAAATTACAACAACGATACTTAAAAAAAAAAAGACAACGATATTATTATTAAGTGCTGTTTCTGTATAGGATGTATTGTGTTTCCTCCTTTGGGCGCGTGTCTCCGCGCTGCTCCTGCTCTAACGTTCCTTCCTCTTCAAGCCGGCTGACAGACTACGCCCTCTGCACGGGGAGGAGGCCTCTGGGTCCTAAAGCCTGCCTCCTGTACTTTTTTATGATCGGGTCAGAGGTCACTGGCGTTCTTTCTTGTAGAGCAGTGGTTCTCAAAAAAAGACCCCCAGGGGTCCTTGAGGAGTGGGGGCTCCATCGGGTCCCCAGCTAAATGGGGTCCCATTATGTGTTTTGGTTATTTTAAAATAGCCGATCTACAAGCTCACACAACACGTCGATCAGCTATTTTTGAATAATGCTGAAAAATCTAACTTCGACAAATCTTCCCTTATGGCCGGGGGCCAGGGTCCCTAACACAACATATTTTCAAACGGGGGTCCATGGCCTAATACATATCAATTTGGGGATCCTTGACATGAAAATGTTTAAGAACGACTGGTATACACGTATAGCACTAGTTCTCAAAGTGAGGTCCAGGGACCCCCAGGGGTACTCCTTAAGGGGATTCCAAGGGGTCCCAAGCAAAATCAGGAACAGTTTAAACACTTTTGCTCTTTATTTTTCAGGTATTGTAAAATATCTACAAGCTCACAACACATTGCGATGCTGCGACTCATGTTGTCTCATGAGTTAGCTGTTGCTCCACGGCACCTACTTTGTTCGGTGATGACAGCAGGATGAGGAAATACCTCCAAAACTGACCTAGGCAAGATGATAAAGTGAACTGGAACAATTTACAATTTGCAATTTAGACATTTAGCAGACTCTCTTATCCAGAGCAACCTACAATAAGCAATAATAATGTCTTTATTGTCCCCTCAGGGATATTCATCTTCACAGTCTGTTCAACAGAAAAACACATAACCATATAGCACAGAACAACATAACACATAAACTACCAAGACAATACATGAAGTCCCCAGTATACACAAAAAACATCCCATCAGCGAGGCAGTTTGTTTAATGCCGCATTGGCTGAAGGGACAAAACTTCTACTAAAACATACTTTTTTCACAAGTTCATAGTTCATATTTTTGTCCAGATGGCATAAGTTCGAAGTGACGATGGATGATCATCACTTACCATTGTGAGTGCCAAGCCTGTGATCAGGAAAGGAAAAAAGTAAATTGTGTTTACATGGTTTTTGACCGATATGACCACCCGAACTTCATCAAGCAACAAAAGAGACAAAGATGTGGAGCAGTTGGAGGTGCACACATTTTGTAATCTCATGAGTCATGGCACAAAAAAGTGCCAAATTACAAGATGTACTTGACAAGCAGTGGCAACAAGGCTGTGCTTTCTGCTTCTGTTTGCAATTAGATAACCAGCTCAGGTCCACATAGTCTTCTAAGGAACAGATGATTATCTTGGCCAGAGGTTTGAAGATGCGGAAGAAATAAAAACCATCATAACAGACAGCTTTGAGAGAGCCGAGCCATTTTTATGAGTGATCAAGAGGCAGACACCAGGATACTGTTACATGCCATCCACGGTCTCGCCAAGAGAAACATCATCAAGTCTGATGACACTGATGTCCTTGTGTTTTGCTCTTGTATTATGCAAGTTGTAGCAAGGCTCTCCGCCCTAATGCACAAAGGCCATACTGTACAGGCATAGAGAGGTTTGTGTCAATGCCAATCGATACAATCTGCAACTAGAAAAGTGGGCTTCTCAGAGCGCAGATTCCCCGCCAGGCTGGGTTACCTTCCCAGGGCTGTGTTGCGATTTGTTATAGCGCCATCATGAGGCTGATAAGACAAAATGTGTATGTATCTTCCTTGGCCTAGTGCGAATGTACGAACAAAGTTTCACAGCAATCTGACATGATTTGGGCATTTTGAGCAAAACAGCCCACTCCCACAAACTTTGGAGGCCAACCATAGCCAATCGGAATGGAATATGAGTAATCTGACAGATATGTCTTGATCACATGACTACAGAGATAATGTGTAGCGATTTGCCTGAGGTTTGGACAACATATGTAGGAGTAGCAGCAAAATAGCAATGGTGGCGCTATAGAAGAATAAATGGAGGTGGAGAATAAATAAAGTAATTCATTCTACAACAAATTACTAGTGTAGAATAAACTATGATTCCTATTTAAGGCAACACCTGCGTCTCAGAGTTGATTTTGTATTCTCAGTACAGAAAAACTGAAGCAGGAAGAAGGAGATTTGGTCACAATCTATAATAACGTAAAACTGAACTCAATCACCTCAAAGAAAAGCATTTCCTGCTCAGTGATTCCTAAAGATTCAGGAACGTTGACACATTTAAATATTGTCTCGGGGGAGACTGTTGCACTATTCCTTGAAATAAAAGAGAAATCTTGTGTTTGTTTTGATCAGCCCTTGTACCTGTACATATTGGCTATAATCATGGTATTCATACATCATCAAAGGTGCTGTACATGATATAGTTTGGTTAAAACAAAACATTTTCTTTGTAAAAAATGTAAAAGAAAGAATTCTGATAGTAATCATTGCTATAGTGTTTGTTCAGCAAATCAGCTTCAATTCCAATTCTGTCATTTCTTGGTTTCATCATTTCCAATTTCACGTGTTTGTCCTGTATCCTGTATGAATTCTGTCTTCTGATTGGATGAAATTGGTATTGAAAGTGTATGTTCTGTTTACTAAAGAGCTGGAGTGACCCTATAGCAATGCTTAATATGGGAATATAGAGCTATTTAACGCTTATTTTAACAAAATATCACTTACACCACATTCAAGTAAACAGTGAAACAGTCACTGGGACATAGGCAGGGCATGTGTCAACTCTGTCTGTGACTAATGATGTAACTTTACTGCAGCCTTATCAAATCTGTTCTTATGTAGTCTGTCTGATGTCAAAAGGTAATTCATATATCAGCACTCCACTCACCTTTCACCTATATCTAGTTCATAATACACACTTGCACATAACTACACACACACACACACGGGCGGCAGTGGCTCAGGGGTAGAGTGGCCGGGTAGAGTGAACTGGAAGACCGCAAGGTTCCCAGTTCGATCCCGGGCTGGGGCGCTCACCCTAGAGTTAGTGTCGAAGTGTCCTTGAGCAAGACGCTGAACCCCTAATTGCTCCCGATGAGCAGGTTGGTGCCTTGCATGGTTTCCTCCGCCATTGGTGTATGAATGTGTGTGTGAATGGGTTAATGGCACAATCAATGTAAAGCGCTTCGGATAGAAGCGCTATATAAATGCACCATTTACCACACACACACACACACACACACACACACACACACACACACCAATAAATGACATACAGAAAGATATAGGCACACCTGTATGCATACCTACATACCTACATGCATACACAACACATACCACACCTACAGACAGATACATATGGTACGCATGCAAATACACACAGACAAAAACAGACACTGGCACACATGAAACATAGATATTTGAATATAATCATGCAAGGCCACACACCACAGACACCTGGTGGAAACACAAGCATGCATGCACACGAGCAGAAGCACATCTAAACGGCACCATGATGCTGAGAGTTTCAGTCACTGTTCGTCTGTGTGTCTGTGAGGAATCAGTCTGCCCTTTGCCTCGTGGTGTGATCACATTTGTCCAAATGACCCAGAGTGACTGTTCTCTTTCCTCAGGAACATTGGACTGAAAACCACGTTGAATGTTGCCAACTCCTACAGTCCAACATGTCACTGTTGAGCAAAGTGTTTGCCCTGGCACTCTCCTCTGATACCTTATCACACAGTCTCTTTGGGACTCAGACATGATTGCCAATCCACCAAACATCTAGATTTTGCCAAACGTTTCATCACAAACGCATCACGGAGCCAGCCTGTTAACGGCACATGGAAGCTGCTGTACAGATTAGATGAGATAAGAGACCTTTATCGATCCCCGTAGGCATAAGGTGTTGTAGCAGCAGCAGTAAGTGTGACACACAGGAGGTACATGTAAGAGTAGAGAGATCAGAAGCTTTATTCTCACATCACAGGTTTACAGAAGTAAATAGAATAAGAATAAGATCAAATAAAATAAATAATCTAGTTTGACACTAGATATCTGCACATGGTCTGACAGAGTTAAAAGTAGGGTTAGTGATATTTTTTGGTTAAAACAAACAAAAAATGTGTTGAAAGCTTAAAGATCTATATTCTAATAGTAATTATTGCTATAAACTGTTTGTTCAATAACAGGGGTCTCCCTGTCTCTCCAGCTCTTTAATAAGCAGAAAATACATTTTCAGGTGGGTGGCTAATTTTCAGCCAATCAGGAGAGAGTACCCATTCATCAGCTTCAATTTTATAGGATTCCAGTTCCAATTTTTTCTGCTAATTTCTATGTGTCATCACTTCCAATTCCACTTGTTTTATCTGAGTGAGTTCTCTCTCCCGATTGGATAAAATTTGAATCCTGACCTAAAAATGCATTTTCTGTTTGACTCCTGTTACTGAACAAACACTAGCAAAATGACTTTCAAAATATAGAGCTATTTAGTATTCAACACTTATTTTAACAAAGAAATATCACGTACCTTTAACATGTAAATTCTATCAACAAAATCTACAATCTATCAATATATGCATGAATCATATCAATCACTATCGAATATTTAAATGTATATACCTTATGCATACTATCAACACTTAATATGAGACTGATATATGTACAGTGTTAGCCGGCCTTCAACAGTGGGAGTATCTGATACTTTGTGGTATTTTGTGAAACAAATGCATAAGCTACAATCGTAAATGTATAGAATCTACAGACAACAGCTGTCAAGTAGCGTAGTGTAACAGAAGACGCTGCCGCTGTTGTGTTACATGTCATGCCTCTGTTTCTGGAACGCCAGCATACTATGTAAAAGCACACAGTGGGCTTTGTTTGGTTCTGTGAGCTGATGATGGATCTTCTTTATGTGACTATTGCAGTATCTTTGTATAAAAGTGGCCACAGAGATGGCCAGAGAGAAAAATAATAACAACTATTATAATGGTTCGCAGCCATAGTCCATGGAAACCCTCAATCTGCAATCCTGATCCATGGAAAACAACGAGACGAGAAACACAAAATCTCTAGGGAAGATATCAATTCCTCCAGCAGTCTAAGCCTGTAGCAGCATAACTAGGGCTAGTGCCAGGCAAGCCTGACCAAGCCCTGTCTATACGCTTTATCGAAAAGGAAATGTTAAGCCTCATCTTGTTTTAAATGTAGAGAGGGTGTCTCTCAGGTCCAAAACTGGGGGACGGTTCCACAGGAGAGGAACCCGATAGTTGAAGGCTCTGCCTCCCATTATACTTTTGGATATTCTTGTAGGAACCACAAGGTCTGTTTCTGGAGCACACTGTTCTGGTGGCCTAATAGGGCACTCTGAACTCTTTAAGATATGATGGTGCCTCATCATTAAGGGTTTTGTAGTTTAGGAGAAGGATTTTAAATTCTTATTCTTATTCTTATAATTATATTACAGGAAGCTACTGTAGAGAATCTAATATGTGAAAAATATGATCTATTTTTGTAGTTCTTGTACATGTGCCCCAGTGTTATGGACCAGCTAGGGCTACTCAAGATGGTTCAGGGGCCACTCAGCAAAATAACAAAAGTCCAAGGGGCCGCAAGCTAAAAATGTCGGTCCTATTTTGGATTTTTCGATTTTGTAACACACACTACACATTGTTATTGTTATAAGAAAATGTACATTTTGACATCATATTCTTTTCACTGTACCTGTTTATTTTGTGTGTATGTCCAGTGGCATCAGTTACAGCAAAAGCTAAGGTATGGCAAGGTTAGGGTTGCCAACTCCCAGAGATTGAAATAAGGGACACCTATCCTGGCCGCGTGGCCGAAATAAATTGGGGGTCAAACCCCCCCCCAAAAAAACGAAATGTATAGAAAACTCTGCATTATACCTGTAACAATTGACGCACCTGTATGTATGTCTGTCTGTTTGTTTTTGAAAAAAAATTAAGCAACCCATATATTTGAACGGAAATGTATATTTTTATCCTGTGCTTTTTTCCCCTTTTTTTTTGGTGCAGCCTGAATAAGGAATGACATTAATCCCGCCTGGAGGTTAATGTATGGACTCGTTTTTCTGCATATTTTAGAAGCCTGACTTGTAATGTTATATACAGGTTAGGCAGTCCTTGAAATTAAGACATGCTTGAACTTTAGTTAATAACTGATTGGTTTCACCTGGTTTCATTGATAAATATTGGGGATCAACTGCAATGGCAATTTATATTGAGTGTTTGTTTCATAATAATATTACCTAAAGGAAGCATATCAGGTAAACAGCATTGGTCCAAACACATAACCTTGTGGAGTTCAGTGTAAAACCTTTGTGTTCATGGAGGATTCTTCATTGACGCACTGAAATCGATCTTATAAATATAGGACTTAAACCAGGTTCATGCCGTTCCTTGATAAAGGTCAATTGGATGGTATTACAGTAGCCACGTCAGGTCTATAAAAGCATGTATAACCCTTTCAAAATCACTGATAAAAAAAGGACTTGACCTTAGATAACAGCCTCAGCTGGACGAAGGTAGATTGGTTACTGAGTTTGTTTGTCCAATTTCAAATCACTGTCCATTATTAACACAGATTTTTCTCTTTTTTCCCTTTTACAGTGAGTTCTACATGGTTCCCCTCACATGGACATATGGGCCATCCAGGCTTTAATGTCTTTGAGACTGTCCAAAAATGCCAGTGGCCCACATTGTTTCTTTCCTTTGCTGCTGGTCTCCTGGGTGTAGCTATGTTGTGGGGACAGCAGGTGTGACCCCTCGCCTGTCTGTCAATACTGACAGTGGTACTAAGTACATTTACTCAAGTACTGTACTTAAGTACAATTTTGAGGTATATACTTTAGTGGAGTATTTCCAATTTTCAATACTTTTACTTCTACTCCACTACATTTCTGAGGAAAATATTGTACTTTTACTCCACTACAATTATTTTAAAACTTCTGCTATTTTCAAAAGATTTGTATACATTTTGAAAACAAAACTAAATTAAATGGGACATTCTGCATAATGAGTACTTTCTACTTTTGGTACTTTAAGTACATTTTGATACTAATACTTTTGTACTTTTACTCAAGTACATTTTGAATTCCAGACTTTTACTTACAGTACTTTGTTACTGTAACAGAGTACTTCTACATTGCAGTATTGCAGTATTGATACTTTTACTTGGGTGGTAGAATTTGAGTGCTTTTTCCACCACTGAATACTGATCATTTCAATTGACTCTTTGAATTACATACACTACACACTGTACAGACACAGTACAATCCTCAGGGTTAATTTAACCCTGAGAGTGTGAATACGCTGGAATGGAATGGAATGGAAACTCAGTGCTCTGTGTGCATTTGTAGATTTTTTTTGTGTGGTGGGTATGTGTGACAGCATCTGTGTGTATGGTATGCATGTGTGGATGCCATAGCGTGCATGGGATGTGTGTGTGTGTGTGTGTGTGTGTGTGTGTGTGTGTGTGTGTGTGTGTGTGTGTGTGTGTGTGTGTGTGTGTGTGTGTGTGTGTGTGTGTGTGTGTGTGTGTGTGTGTGTGTGTGTGTGTGTGTGTGTGTGTGTGTGTGTGTGTGTGTGACTGTCTGGCCAGGCATGCCGAGCTGTTCTGTGGATCTGAGACACAGAGGAGGTCATTGAGAGAGAGAGAGAGAGAGAGAGAGAGAGAGAGAGAGAGAGAGAGAGAGAGAGCTGTTTTGACAGGAGAAGGATGTCTAATGGAGTACAACCACCGGACAACAAATCATTGTGTTTATCCCTGCACTGTTTACACCAAACAACCTCTGTACATAGAAATACTGTATGCCTACATATGAACAGAGCAACTACCTTTAATTACATTTGAATAAATTGCTGCTTTTTGTCGCGAAGGTTTATACCAAGTGACTGCAAAACATTGAAGTACTGCTTCATATACCAAGCTAACCTTTCCTATATGGATGTATAACTATTTCTGACAGAAAATGCACAGCCTTCCCTCTAAGTTGCAATGTAACACTCTGTTTACTACACATCTCTTTGTTCCCATTTAATTGTACATACGTATGTTTTCTAATATAAATCTCATTTGAATTGAATTGAATTGAATTGAATTGAATTGAATTGAATTGAATTGAATTGAATTGAATTGAATTGAATTGAATTGAATTGAATTGAATTGAGAGACAGACAGACAGACAGACAGAATATAACGTCAGATATCTATGACGTATGACTCCAATGGGCAAGGTTGCCACTGATTCCATTATAAAATGTAAGTTAATATTTTACTAAGTATAAAACGTAAGTGAAAGAAAAGTGCTTAGTGAGATTAGACACAGACTCACAGACATACAAATAACCTCTTCTAGACAGCTAGGATAATATCTGTCTAGAAGTTTAGAGGTTAGGTTAGGAGTAGGGTAGGAGTTATGCCTGATTTATACTTATGTGTGTGTGGTGGAGCCACACCGTAACAATATCAGTAAAAGACAGTGGCAAACAGACGGTCTTCAGCTTTGATTTAAATGAACTGAGAGTTGTAACAGACAAGCCGTTTTTTGGGAGTTGGTTCCAGATATGTGGCAATGGTGAATAAGAACATGTTTAGCTCCTGTCCTTGAGCCTCTCTGAAGGTTATTTACTGCACTGTTTCTCAACATTGGGTCCGGGGACCACCAGTGGTCCAAATGGACCTTTACGGGTCTGTAAATCCGAGGGTGTACAAATGGAACCAAATGGACCTGTATGGATATTACAGTATGGCGCACCAGTATCGTTTAGTTCAGTGATTCTCAACCTTTTTAATTTCAAGGTTCAATGTTGCTCTTTATTGCTACATTGTGTTTACAGCTACATAACTTATTTTTGCTCCCCAGTATATGCATTTGGCCACAAACCATTAGGCCACCACACATGATACCATTTTTATCTCTGGGACCCAAATCTACACTGTAAAATCCCCAGTGTGTCTCTGCCAGGCCGACGGCGTGGCCGAGACTATGTTTTGCCCCCTGTCCGTCCGTCCGTGTCCCCGTCCGTCCGTGTGTCCGTCTGTGAACAGCTAATCTCCGGCACTATTGGCCCGATCGACGTGAAACTGTGCACACACACTCCCTGGATGTGAGAGCAGAACCTCTGCCCCACATTTTTCACATCGGCCTGCTATAGTGCCACCAGGAGGCCGATTTTTGGCAAACATATTCTTTGATATTACTGATACATGCAAATCAGTACACCTCTATGGTCATGTGATCAAGACGGTATGTCCGATTTTCCATATTCCATCCTGATTGGCTAAATTTACATCTGAAGTTGGCAGGAGTGGCTCGTTTTGAACAAAATGCCTCAAATCATGAACGCGATTGCTGTGAAACTTTGCACTCACATTCCCTCTAGGAAGAAATGCCAGCCTTTTCACATTGTCCTGTTATAGCACATCCCACAAATCAACATATCGTATCTGTGCAATAACTTCATCAACATTAATCCCTCAACTTCTACAGATTCCACTCACCTCTATAATGACTGAATTCCGAACATTGCTGGCCGACAATAACCTACCTGATCTGGCGGAGACCTGTGCTCCGAGCAGCACTTTTTCTAGTTTTAACTCTGGGAGTTACAGACTCGGACGCCTGGTGGTCCCCAGACCTGACGTTGAGAAACAGTGACTTACTGCGCCACACATTATCCACACTCAAAGAATTGATTGATTGATTTTAATAAAGCTTCAGTCCTGTATACCCTTGACCACCAGTGTGGAATCATTCATCACAATGATGACAACCCCCTCCATCCCTTCCCTCCACGTAGGGACACACGCACGCACGGCGCACACACAAGGACACACACATACACACACGCACACACGCGCGCACACACACACGCGCGCGCACACACACACACACACACACACACACACACACACACACACACACACACACACACACACACACACACACACACACACACGGCCACACACACACACGGACACACGGACACACGGACACACACACACACACACACACACACACACACACACACACACACACACACGGACACACACACACACGGACACATGGACACACACCGCAGCATAACCAGCATTCAACACTGTGTTCAGCATTTTCTGGGTACAACACTGTTGTTTTGTTTTGTTGTTTTAAATAGAGCGTATCTTTGGAACAAAGTCACGTTTGTCTCCAAACATAAGCTGTCTGCTTAGAGAGTCACATTTATACTTTAGTTGCGCGCCGGTGTTGCGCCGGCGCACCGAACATATTAGATCATGCAAGCTCTCTGAGGCCTTGCCTGCCATGCCTTGTGATCTTGTAGATCGGCTATTTGTGGTGTGCGACACAGTGCACGACGAAGTATATATCAAGCCCAAGTCCTTATTTAGCTTGTTACTTTCTGCTAGACTAGACATCTGGACGCGCTGTGGTTTATACTCCATCCAGATATGGATTACAATAATATGGTCTCAATCTAAAATTGATTGACTTGTCATAATGTAGACATCTGGCTTCCCTTAAGGCTGAAGGCCTATTCCTGGTCTGTCACATCCGCCGATATTCATTCAATGAACAGGCACGCATGCACGCACACGCTCACACGCTCGCTCGCACACACACACGCACGCACGCACGCACGCACGCACGCACGCACGCACGCACGCACGCACGCACGCACGCACGCACGCACACACACACACACACACACACACACACACACACACACACACACACACACACACACACACACTGGTGTTTGTTTGATGTTTTGTGGTACAGTACAGACTTTTGCAAACTGCAAACTTCTTCTCTGTGTGTTTACACTTGTTTGTTTTGTGTCTATAAATTTGTGACCAGATTCAGCAAATATCTGGTGAAATGGGAATGAAAATAGACAACCAGAAAAACAGAGTAATGATCCTAAGGGTAACAGGGCAGGTGGGCACCAAAACCATCTAGGCACTAGGGACAACTGGGCACCAAAACCATCTGGGCACTAGGGACATGTGGGATCCTGGACGAGTGGGGACTTAGGGGTGGAGATAACTGGGCACCTGGACGAGTGGGCACATGGAGAGGTGGGACCAGGACAACAGTACACTATAAAATATATAAATATGATATATATAATAATATAAAGATATAGTAGCCTACTGTTGAAAAAAACTCACACAATAAAATTATAGAAAAAAACAGAGACATAAAAAATCCCCCTCATCACTATGTATGCACAGGGCCAGTCAATTCACTATCCTGCTTAAGCATCTACCAGACAGTCAGCTGTTCCGTCTCATACAGACCACAAGTTGGCCAGTTTGCCCTGAAAAAGTCTAGTTTGCTTGCGCTGATAGAGGAGTAGCTTGTCTTCTGAGACAAGCTGGAGCTGGATAAGGATTAGGCTTGCTTCATTATGCAACAGTTTCACCAGGAGGTACAGCTGCTCGTTTCCACACTGTGCATTTCGGTTCAGACGGTTATGCCAACCTTCAACATATTGAGGACACAATTCCTAATTCAGGTGCACCACTCGTCCAGGTACCCACTCGTCCAGGTGCCCAGTTATCTCCACCCCTAAGTGCCCATTCGTCCAGGTGCCCACATGTCCCTAGTGCCCAGATGGTTTTGGTGCCCACATGTCCCTAGTGCCCACTCGTCCTGGTGCCCAGTTATTTCCACCCGTAAGTGCCCACTCGTCCAGGTGCCCACATGTCCCTAGTGCCCAGATGGTTTTGGTGCCCAGTTGTCCTGGTGCCCACCTCTCCAGGTGCCCACTCGTCCAGGTGCCCAGTTATCTCCACCCCTAAGTGCACACTCGTCCAGGTGCCCACATGTCCGTAGTGCCCAGATGATTTTGGTGCCCAGTTGTCCTGGTGCCCACCTCTCCTGGTGCCCACTCGTCCAGTCCAGGTGCCCAGTCATCCCAAAGATATGGTGCCCAGATGTCCCTAGTGCCCACCGGTCTTGTATTCATCCTAAGTAAATAGTTTATATAGCCTACATATACTTTACATTGATCAATCCTAGCCCGGTGCTGCCACCTCGTGGTTTAACAAGTGAACTTCAACCCAAACTGTGGCTCGTATTTCACTCTCAGATGTAGGCTATCAAGGTCGCTCGCCCAAACAAATTGGATTCATAACATACAGCTTACATCAGAGCATATAAAATACCTGCTCCAGGACTGCCGACAATACACATATGGCTCACAAATCTACTCAGAGATATTCCGAGACTGACAATTTTCAATAAGATGGTGAATTGGCTGATATGATGTATGGCTGAACAGGGTAAATGGCAGCTGTATTGTTCGAACCATGAGGGCAGCAGGTGTTGTTCTAGAGTTGTGGCCTGGAAAGAAGGAATCAGACGGATAAAAGACATTCAGCCTGACCTCTCCGCTTCATTACCCACCATGATAGGGCCAACCTGTCCTGATAAAGTATTCTTTGGGTACCTTTTTTTCCTTGCATTTTGTATTCAGCAAAGCCCACATCACTTCCCAACAGAAATATAATATTATTTAGCCACAACTATTCCCATACGTGCGTGTGTGCATAGTTCAAGGTTAAAAAGAGTTAAAAAAAAAAATAAGGTGCATATCTGTGTGACATAATAATAATAATAATAATAATAATAATAATAATAAATTATTATTATTATTATTATTGTTGTTGTTATTATTATTATTATTATTATTATTATTATTATTATTATTATTGATGTTCTTAAGAAGTGAGTCTAGGAAATCAAATTGAGTGTATTTTAAGTGTCATGTCATGTTATGATTTGATGATGTTGAAATAATTTTAATTTATTTGATTATCTTCACTACCATCTGCTGGCTACATTGGATACGACTGTTAAAACAAATGACACGGGTCGTGATTGTTATGGTGGGATGTTTCCAAAGTGCCGTCCCTGTCGTGCCCACCAAACAAGCACTATATTCTCGTCTACGACTATATAGTTAAAAACATATTCTCAAGTAGATGACTAGTAGATGAATCTACACCTTAATGTGAATGACACCTCAATGCATGACAAGTGGTGAATTATATAGTTATAGCTTTGAATTTAATACAAAGAACCACAATTGAAATGAGCCCCCGGGGCTTCTTGTGTTATCCTTTTAACATCTCATCTTTGTAAACCACACCTATGTACAATCTGCAAACTGTTAATAAAGTAGTATTCAATCAATAAAAAAATACTTGGTTTGGACGGTTCAGAAAAACATCGGAAATAATTAAACAAGTAAGTATGTAAATAAAACAACAGCAATGGATGGTGCTTTGTAGGCCTATTTAAAGCTCAATGCATATTTATAAGACGCACATCACATGCTGTATATTTTCTACTCCAACTATATTCACCCAATCTGCACAGAGACACACAGGCACACGCACGCACACAGACACACAGGCACGCACGCGCGCGCGCGCACACACACACACACACACACACACACACACACACACACACACACACACACACACACACACACACACACACACACACACACACACACACACACACACACACACACACACACACACACACACACACACACCAAAGTGAAGCCTCTTCTACTATTACCCCAACATTTGTGACCTGTTGAATTCTGTTACCCCAGAGGTCGCTGTGTCGTTTCTTTTCTTGTGTCTTCTTCTATTCTATGATGATGAAATTAAACAACATTAGAAAAGACGGGAGTGCGTTGTGGAGTATGGTATAAAAATGTGCTTATCAGTTATTAACGTGATAAATAGGATAGTAATCATCACTCAAACTATTATTATCATTCAATAACCAAACAAACTTGATAAAACCTCATGGCAGAGGTATCTACATGCTCCTTATGTTACCTCGACTAAAGAGAAGAAAAACTTGCTTAGTCAATTGGGGATAGTCTACATACATATCAATGATAATTGATGTTTTTTCTGTACAACACACAATGTTGACTGATTGGCCACTGGACAATAGGCTTTCAGGCAGAGGGTAAGCAGAATCATCTGGTAAAACATTGCTCTAAACCTGGGGTCTTCAACGTTTTTCAGGCTAAAGGACCCCTTAGTTGAGAGAGGGATGAAGCAGGGACCCCCATAACGTTTTCACATAGTTTCATTGCTTGACAACAGTGTATTTTGGATTCATATTAATGTTAATGTGTATTTTCAGATATGTAACCACTTAAATCAATACTTGATAAACTTGACCTTTCACTCTGTACTTAGTCTGCACTTTTTGAGTGGTGCCAACCACTCCTATATCTGACTTTGTTCGTGTGTCCGTATGTATGTATGTCTGTCTGTCAAACAAACATTGATGACAACATCAATACGGGGCTCATCAAAGGCACCACTCTCTTCACACAGGGTGTGATTTTTCCCTCTACACCAAACCTCTTTGCCGAAAATAGCCGATACAAGCTCACAATGCCTCGTGTTGCGAGGAGTTGTGAGCTTGTAGATCTGCTAATTTTGGCTTAAGTTCTCCTCAGAATAAGGAGGGATGCTAGGGTTCAAGTGGTTATTGTAAAAAAAAAGAAGGGAGAAAAATGATTTGGCCCCCCCTGTAGTAACTCTAAGGACGCCCTAGGCCCCCTGTTGAAGACCCCTGCTCTATAGGCTACTATATTCAATGACAAGAACTAGCAACTGAAGTTATGTTTATTTTATTTTTTGCACAATATGTTACAACATCACCACATTTAGTTAATGGAACGTACCATAGAGGGGAAAGGAAAAACATACTGCCAGTGCCTTCACATTGAAGGAACCACAAAAAGGAAAAACAACAAAGCAACAAAAAAAAAACACAAAACAAGAAAAAAAAATCAAGGGGAAAAGTAGAAAATGGGTATTACCCAACAAATAAGGAGTCCATATTGTGTATCCATATCCCGACAGACTACAACAATAAGACAGC
This sequence comes from Gymnoscopelus microlampas, assembly GCF_963454915.1. Classification (NCBI taxonomy): domain Eukaryota; kingdom Metazoa; phylum Chordata; class Actinopteri; order Myctophiformes; family Myctophidae; genus Gymnoscopelus; species Gymnoscopelus microlampas. The sequence goes on along the minus strand of NC_139955.1, from coordinate 14,779,801 downwards.
TGAAGTAAGTGATGTAGCAGAGTAAGTTGGTTAAAACAAAAGTTTTTTTGTTAAAAGGTTAAAGCATTATTTTCTAATCATTGCAATAGAATGTTTGTTCAGTAACAGGAGTCTCCCCATCTCTTGTTGTGTTGGTTCAGGGTGGTTGTAAAATTTCAGCCAATCAGGAGATCATGTATCAGCTTCATTTTTTATAGTGTTCCAGTTCCAATTTTGTCTGCTCAAAAACAGTTAACACTCCCAATTTAACTTGTTTAATGAATCTGAATTCTCTATCCTGCATGGATAAATATAGGTATCCTGACCTGAAAACAAATTTTCTGTTTAAGAAAGAGCTGGAGAGACATGGAGACTCCTGTTACTGAACAAACACTCTATAGCAATGAACACCACATTTCAGCACTTTTAAGATCTCATAAATAATCTTTATTTACAGTAACTGAGCACAGATTTTCTTTTACAGCAACACACTGCTTCACACACGATAGATAGATAGATAGATAGATAGATAGATAGATAGATAGATAGATAGATAGATAGATAGATAGATAGATAGATAGATAGATAGATAGATAGATAGATAGATAGATACATAGATAGATATGAAATATAATAAAACATCCGACCTGGCCCTCTGCACCTGGGCTGGTAAGGCATGCATGATACATAAACCATCAGTAGATAGAAATAGAGGCATAGGTATTGTGTGCTTTCTATCACAAATTAAAATGACAAACAGACACGTTGAAACCTGGGAGCTGCCCAGTACAACCACAGTCTCCTATTGTTGGCCACTGGGAGATTCCCAGTGCTACACTGGAAGCAGCTCAGCTGGAGCAATTGGAGGTTCAGTTGCCTTGCTCAATGGCACATTGATGGGTCCTCATGAGGGAAGGGGTCCTGGTCCTATAGCAAGTCCCGGATTAGATGACTAGAACGACAAGGACATAATCGAATACAGTTAATTACCAGTTATGATAGAAAACCAGCACTTGAGGGTCCCAGAGGAACGGGGTCTTCAACCACTACTCCAAGCTACTATTGTCCCATGCACTATAGATCTAGACGATTAATGTGTAGATCTTGTACATGCAGATCTGATCGCTCCATGCAGACTGAAGCAGCTCTCTTCCCCTTCCTCTCTGCAGACACAGGAGATCCTGTGGAGATCAGGAGGAGGAGGAGAGGAGAGAACCCCTCCCTCTGTGGGTTTCCTCCATCAACCACGTTGAAAATGGATTTTACAGTGCACCTTCTGTCCCTGTTGGGCTGAATATTCTGGAGGGGGAGGAGAGCGGTCTGCAGGTGTTCTGCAACACTGCACAAATAGCCATGCTGCTCATACTCTCCAGTAATATAATCATACATTGTTTTGACAAACAGGCTTTTATAAACTGCTCCACGAAGTGTAATAGAAATGTTTTGACGGCATGTTGGTTAAAGGTGTTTTCTGTCACATGCATGTATGGATGTAGCAATATAGAATAATACAATTACAATACAATACAATTAACATTTCAGGAGCAGAGATTCTAAACAGATATGAGTGCCACGTAAGATGCACTTTAAATCAAAAAATAAAATAAAAGTTAATCATAATTCAGACAAACTAAATAGTTTCTTGTGGAATGAAAATCTGGCTTTGTTGTGAGTTGCAAAATAAAGAAAGACAGAAAGACAGAAATAAAGAAGCAAAAAGTTTCAAATCTTCAAAGCTGATTGTACACAGTTCAGTCAACGGTAATATAATTAAAACTACCTCAGTCTGTAGAAATGAACAATTAAAACAGCTCTGAATGTATTACTTTCATATGCATGCACAATACCAAAACTCCACCAATGAAACTATATCAAACAAAAAACTAAAACAGATGGTATATGAATTGCAGTTAAAGTTAAAACTGCAATGATCCACAAATGTCTCGGTATTTTGAGAGACAAACATTTTTGTAATATTTATAGTTTTTCTGAGCTGGAATTTAACTTAAATGTTGTTCCACCGCAGTGTGCCATGCTATATCCATAGACACAGGTATGTAGAGCCTTGTCAAACAAGACTAGCTCAGAACCTGGCTGGACCATAATGGAAAGTAGTATATCAAAAGCAGTATTTTTGTTTTACTTTAGTGTGATATATCCTCAACATTTTCAATGTACATGAACACAATCAGCCAGTTGCTCAACCAGGGTTCCCAAAGTCAGTTAGTTAAAACAGTCAGTCAAAAACGGTCAACCAGCGACATTCATGTGTGGATAGCAGTGGTTCACAAACGTTTTAGCTGAAGACCCAAAATAGAAATTAGACGTTTGCACGGCACCCAATAGTGAAAATAGATCTGCTATTTTCACTGTGGATTCATTATTGGATTTATTTTTTGTTTTTTCCATGTGTGACAATGAGCCCTTTTGCGGCTGGAAGCAGTACAGAGGCGCTTTTAAACTGCAACCCAAAAGGTGTATTTATTAACCGTCACAATACAACAGACAAACACAGGTGGCATGGTGATGCCTGGCTCACATACTACCACTAACTGAATGGACTTGTTACTGGCAGCATTTTATACTCAGCTGGAGCAATTAGTCTGGACTTGGACTACACCATATTAAGGGGCAGATCAACAAATACATAAATATACAAATACAGAAATACATATAACATTAACTCTCATAAAATATCTTAAAACTCCATGAACTACACTACTAATGATTCTCATCCTACAACATTACACAATATCCCTCACAATTCCAAATAAACATTACAACCCCCCCTTTGCCCTTCTGACTTGGTCCAGCCCAATTACACTGGCAAACAGAACAGCCCAACTTGGTACATGTTAAGCTTTCAATCATTACTTAGCATTACCCATATTAGATGTAGTTCTGCCAATCAAAATCATGCATCAAATGTTGATATAAATAATATAAATGTGCTCTGACAGACAGAAACATCTCGCAGATCAAATTGACATCTAAGTGTTCCTCATAGAGAGTTAACAATTTAATCTCCAGTACATTGAACATTGACTCTGATAAAATTGTATCCGCTGTGCAGTATATTCGGCAGAACATAAACACAAATCCTGTGTGTTAATATAACTCTGAAAGTGTCAAACTTGGACCTAAATGGATCATATGTCACATGACTTGCTGACGTTCTGAAATTCGCAGAAAGTATACAGCACTTACAATCAGCTGTATATAATATAATTCACCATGCATTCTCATAACCACTTTCACCCTATAGCGTCCCTATTCTGCATGTCATTATACGGTAGATGCACATTCAGTCAAAACTGGCAAACATTCGGCAAAATTAACAGATCCACAAGCTCACAACACTATTTTGGGCTGAAATTTGGTGTGGAGAGAAAAAAGTATAGACCCCTGGGGAACCCCGTTCAACAAAGTACTGTAGGGTTAAGTGGTTCTAAAACCTCCAATTGACTAAGTAAGTTTATCTTCTCTTTGGTCTATATTATGGTATATTTGTATACCTAATTGTCCTTAAAGAGAGAGTAACAATTTAATATCCACTAAATATAGAGTGGAGTTAACTCTATGAAGTTTAATTCCAAGTGCAGATCAATGGGCAGAACATGGGGCAAAGCAAAATCCTCCATGGATCCAAGTAGACTGCGAGGGTCCATTTTTCATGAACACTGTCAGGGCTCAGAGCTCAATTTCCAGCGGGGCCACCCTTTCTGGTACTGGAAGATGCTTTGGATAAAAGCACCCACCATATGCTATCTGTCATGTAGTGTTATTAGACTGTGGACCCTTGACAAGAGGATGAGGGGCCACCTTACCAAACCTGAAAAATCACTTGATGATTTCTTCCAATACTGAACTGCTGCTAGGTCAGGGTTTGGGTTAGAACGTGTTCAGTTTAGAGCGTGTACACAATCTGGGCAGTTTGGGTTCTAGATTCTAGGAGTCAAATTAACCGCTGGCAGCATTTTATTTCATCGATTCATTCTGTTGTAGCCTTTTTGTCTGATTCAACCTGCGTAGGAAGAGAACATTTCTTTCCGCCATGAACTGGAAAAAAAATAAAAAGAGAATGTAAAACAAACAAACTGGGGGGGCTCAGGTGTAATTTTCTCTGCAGCATTGGAGCCTGGGAAAAAAACGGTTGTCAGACAGACAACGGTGGGTCTGGGTGGCTGGCTGCCGGCGGGCGATGGAGGTAAACGTCAATTAAGGCGTTACGGTGGATGACAGCACCCAAAGAAAACAGCGCTGACAGACGCCATCTGGGCCGGGCTGTGTAAACCAAAGGTGTCTGAACACGATGCTGCAGATAAGGCTAAAATGTTACTTGTCAGGTTCACATGATGAGACACGAGAGAGACGGAGGCCGGAGACATGCAAATCTCACTCTCTTGATTGCACTTTTATAATCTATTCCATATTGACATAAGATAGCAAACAGTCACTTATTGAATACAATGATCAGGTTCATTTGGGTCCAATTTGACACACCCAGAGTTAGATGAACAGAAGTTGTACTGTGTTGTACTATGTGACTGTTCTGTTTGCAGAGTTGTGTTTTGCCCCCCAGGGACAATGAGACACCTGACAGACACACACGCCCAGCATCTCACTTTTTAGGCAATTTAGTCGGTGCCCTTAACCTGATAAACCCAGAGCTATACACTCCAAAATCCTGAGCATTCATTTAAATCTGAGGTTGTAAAAATGGACTCTCAGGATTTTGGCAGTGTAGGTACACAGCAATATCATGAGTGTTCATACTGTAATTCTGACACCACAGGTCAATGTTTCTCAGAGATAAACTAACATTCATGATTTTATTGTGTAGGGGATCGGGTTCATACGGATGGAGACTGTGTGCCTCATAAGTATAATACACCAACTGCTACAATATCACAAGAGAGCAGTCGCAAAGTGAAATACATTTTATAGAGGTCATCTCTCTAAGACAGCGATTCCCAACCTGTGGGCCGGAGCCAACTGGCCGTGAGGGTATTGCAAGTGGGATTTTCATCGTAATAAACAATTTATATATTAAAAATAATAATGTATCTTTTTCTTTAAAACCTTGAACCGCGAACGCTTTCAAGTGGGCCCTGTGTGTGTGTGTGTGTGTGTGTGTGTGTGTGTGTGTGTGTAGGTGTTAAGGTGTTAAGCGACGTGCGCGCCACGTCATTGAAATAGAGTGCAAGAACATACCAAATGAGCATTGCATGCCTGTGTGTGTGTGTGTGTGTGTGTGTGTGTGTGTGTGTGTGTGTGTGTGTGTGTGTGTGTGTGTGTGTGTGTGTGTGTGTGTGTGTGTGTTTTACACAAAGGAATGCATATTTTATCTATTCTTTTTTTGTCCGAATTGATTTGGAGGGAGAACATTGCAGGTGTGTGTGTGTGTGTGTGTGCGTGTGCGTGTGCGTGTGCATGTGCGCGCGTGTGTGTGTGTGTGTGTGTGTGTGTGTGGACCTCTAATAGGACTTCAGAGACAGCATGAAGTGTGTGCATCATGGTTATCTGCTTTCACATGCTCTGGCCAGCCGCCCAGATGGTCTGATACACACACAATACACAGACACACAGACACAGAGACAAACACACAGACACACACACACACACACACACACACACACACACACACACACACACACACACACACACACACACACACACACACACACACACACACACACACACACACACACACACACACACACACACACACACACACACACACACACACACACAGAAAAGGAGCACAACACACTTGCATGCATTACAGATATAATACACATGCACATGATCATAGTATGACAAATCTACAGCCCAGAGTAGACATTATACCACATTTCATGTGGTATAATTTAACCTTCATTCATTTATCAAAAACAGTGTGGCATGTGTTGAATGGTCTCTGTTGTCATTGTAATGTAGCACACAGTAAAATCCTCAGTGTTTATTTAAGTCTGCACTATAACTTTTTACCATGGATTTGAACCCCCATGTCTCCTGCGTATAAGAGCTGAAAATTTTACCTCTGAGCTGAGCCTGCCTGCTTGCTCTGGGGAGAAATTAAATCAAACCAGAAACAGCTGTGTCAAAGGTCATACCTAGACACAGAATCTAAATGTCTCAATAAGAGCAGGGTGACCAAATACAATCACCCCAATTGCATAAGTTATATTGCATTATCTTACTCAACGTGTTGTGAAAACTCTTGATTTTTTTTTATGATTTGGAATATTTCTGAAGCATTTTAACAACACAAATCTTATATGCACACACAAAATATTTTCAGATGGAGGTACATGGCAAAATACATCCTTGACATAAAGTTTGAGAACCTATTGTGTTGTTATGGAGCAGATATTGAGGTTCTCCACAGGCCCAATAGGTGAGGGTGAGAATGTGTGGGGTCACATCATGTGACCTTTAGCTGTAGCCTGCTGGGCTCTGATTGGTCCAAAGCGCACCCTCACCACACAAACACACACACACACACACACACACACACACACACACACACACACACACACACACACACACACACACACACACACACACACACACACACACACACACACACACACACACACACACACACACACACACACACACACACAGACAGACAGACACACAACCACTTCAAGAATCTTATTGGCAAAGTGAGGATGATTTTGTGAATGTGTGTTACAAATACAATCACATAAATAGAGTAGGACCCCTGAGGTGCAATCACAAACCAAGATCATTTACCTCACAATCTTACTTTATTGTGTCACAGTCAAAATTAGATCTGTATGTATCTCCTTGCAACAAGCCTACAAGAGGGTAAACAACATGGTTGGACTTAAATACTGGAGTTTAATCTAATTCAAATTGGATGTGAAATCATGGATATTTTAACCACATTATGATGAAACCAAGCAATTTACAGAAAGAAAGACCAAATCGTAGATTATCTATCCATTTAGGCAATGCAAAAAAACTGCAAAATCGTCTAATTTGCATCGATTTCAAAGCTCATTAAGAATGAACATGCTTTCAAAACACTGGCGTGAAAACATACTTTAACATTATTCATCATGTGGGCCTTTCTTAAAATCTAAACAACGGGCAAATGCATTAACTCTATGATTAATACCAACCAAACCCGGAACGACCAAACGTAAGTAGCCTAGAACAGAAAATATCCAAGCGGTGTCTGTTTTTATTGGCCAGAATTCACTTGTTACAATAACAATGAATTAGTGCGTGTGAACGTTTCCTCATTTTAATTGATACTTGTAGTCTAATACTGGCAAGTTTATGCTTGTGTGTGTACGGAGAAAAAAATGTTTTCCAATTGTATGCAGGGGTTCGAATCTTAATTAGTGCATAATTAAACTGCGCGGATATAGACATATAACGTGTTTCTCCAAACAACTCAGGCCTCTGATGACCCCATACCACGACTTGAATACTGACAGCTTGTTCATTATTTAGATTGGAGGTGTAACTATATGTGTTTGGATGTTTGCACATGTTCCCGGAGGATAGGATCTTACATTGGATTCCTCTAATCAGTTGGCATAACGAATTCCACATTAAGATGCTGGGGTTTGCTTGTCCGAAAGAAAAAAAAATACGGTAGATTAAATAGGATAAATATGAATTTAACTCATAGGCCCAAACAAAACCGAATAATTATGTCCATATGATTGACATTATTATGGCACATAATGTAATTTGTAGCTAATATTCTGCTCCAAATTATTAAAGGTAGCCAATTATGCAAATGTTATAGAGAATTCAATGAGTTTTTACTGTAAAAGTAGGCTACTGATGCCCAATGTAGAATCCATTTCTGATTCGAAAACTTTGTCACATTTAATATATTTTCAGAATTTCCCCAATGCATGCCAAATTAATCTGGAAAACTGAATAGACATATAGGCTACTCACGTGAAACAGTTGTATTTAATCACCGAATAACACATTAAGGCCTATACGTATGATTTTTTTTTTTAAAGGTACAAAATAATTACTTTTTCATGTAGGCTAGCTACTGCATTGGTTCTCAAAGAAGGGTCCGGGGACCCCCTGGGGTCCTTGTGGGAGTTCCAGGGGGTCCCCAGCAAAATGTGTTAAAACAGCATCGCAATCATTTCAACTACTTTATCAGTTTATGCATTGGCTATTCAAAAATAGCAGATCTACAAGTTAGCATGCTGCGAGCTTGTAGATCTGCTATTTTTGAAGATTTTTGAAAAATCTTGAAAATGTTTGGAAGATTTTGAATAATCTTTGCATTTTTTAAACATAAATCTCGTCTTCTAAGGGTCCCTGGCACAAAACATTTTCAGATGGGAGTCCGCGGCCAAATACAAACCAATATTCGGGGGTCCGAAAAAGTTTGAGAACCCTACAGCACTTACCTTGTTGTCAGTGCAGTTGCAGTCAGTCAGCTCTATGTCCTCTGCAGATGTTTGTCCAAATGAAGCTCACTCCTCAGCCCTCTCCCTGCAGGCTGCTCTCCTCTCTCCTCGTCCCGTGTTGATTGTGGAGGATGTGTATTGTGGACTCAGACGGGGGCTTATCCCCTGTCAAAGCTGATTATTACTTCACGTTACCGACTCCATCATTAGGTGATATACTTCTTGAAAGGGGATCACCGTCCAGCCTGCATGAGGTCTTTCATGACAAGTCTCCACTCCCAAATCAAGAATTTCATGCTGGAGAACACATCGGGCAGTCAGTCTGCACAGAACAAAGCAGTACAAATAAGCCGGTTGTTTTTGGCAAATAAATAAATAAAAACAAAGCAGAGTTGTGGCAGGATTGTGTTAGTTTTAGTGTGCAACTGCAAGTATAGCGTTTTATTGTGTGGTTGTAATGGTTTTGATTTATTAGGCCTATGTTATGAGAAACGACCTGCGCCCCGCTGCGTCAAATCAGATCCTAAATCAGCCCATAATTAGCTCTGGTGTAGGCCTAGGCTACTACCAAAAGACCACACTATGCCTGTAAAAAAAATAATACTTTTACTTTTTGTGTATTGGTGATAGATCCATATAGCCTAACCATGCCCAATAATTGTATTTATTTTTTAAACAAAGAACATAGGTCTATAGCTTCTTCCAAGTTCCAATGCAAATAAGTAGTCCTAAATATAGTTCGTGTACCCACACCGTATCAGAATTATGCAGGCCTAAAAGTGTCCATATAGTTCAATCTATTCAATATACATAACGCTAGTTTATTTTACTTTAGACTAACATAATTAAACAAAATATATTCTAGCTTATTTTCATGTAAGGCCTGCCCTATGTGACCCAGACTTTTTGAGTTGGAAAACAAAAGCACTCACGTTATGGTTTAAATCCTATGTTTCACAGTAGAGGTATATAGAGTACCTAGACCTATGTCCCGCACACAAAGAGATGAGTTTTACGCGCTGTTGTATTAGTCAGTGGTTAGTCATGCTCCAGTTATGTTTAATTACCTAAAACAACACAGACATAAATGAATGAAAATACTCACGTCATGTTATAATAATTCCACAGGCTTTAAGGCGATGTAAGAAGATACATTATTTGAATAAGACCAAACAAGTAGCCTAATAGTTCTTATTTGTGTCTTGTTCTCCAATGAAGCCATGAGCTGATCGTACCCTCCTCCTCTGTCTCCATGCCTCACATACCTTCGCCTGTTTGTTTGCTCTGACTTGTGAATCATATTTCCACTGCACCGTATCGTTGTTTTCATTTGCCTCAGTCATGGTTCTGAGGAAACTTTAACCAAGCCTAATTTAGATCATAATACTCCGTAGAGCCCACGGTGTCGTTTGCCGAACATATCTGTGCTTTTCGGCAAGCGCCACCGTTGTATAGGGACGATAAATTAGACTTAATACTTAATGCAAATCAAACCATCGCAGACAAAGGAGAGGATCTGCAGTGGGGTTGAATCACAAAAGTATCAATGTATGCGCTAAATAGACAGTGGTTCTCAAACTTTTTCGTGTCAAGGACCCCCAATTGATATATATTTGACCGTGGACCCTCATCTGAAATTTGTTTTGTGCCAGGGACTCCCAGAAAAAAAAGATTTGTGTTAAAAAAAAAAGCATTAAAAAAAAAAGCAGATGCAGGCTACAAGCTCGCAGTGAGCTTGTATATCTGCAATTTTTCAATAGCCAACGTGGATAAAGTAGTTAAAATGATTGTGAGGCTATTAACTAATTTTGCTGGGGACCCCCTGGAACCCCCCCCCCCCCCCCAACACACACACACACACACACACACACACACACACACACACACACACACACACACACACACACACACACACCCCAAGGACCCCTGGGGGTCCCCGGACCCCCACATTGAGAAACAACGAGCCAAGCTATCTATTGTTGGTTACTCTGCACGCATTGCAACAACATTATATTATATCACTCGTTGAATAAAAATCCACCATTCATGTTAGCATGTGCTCCACAGTGAGTCTAATAATGGACTCTGGTCCTGTGTGGTCTTCCAGCTCCGCTTGTTTGTTGATTCCCGTGTTATTTCAAGCGCCAGTGACCATGCAGCACCAAGCCTTTGGCTAAGAAGCCAGACATGTATTCAGCAGCTAATCTGTCGGGACATCTCTTCCCCTCTTCAGTTTAAATGTATTGGAGTATGTGTATTGGAGTGGCCCATTGTTTTGGCTATAGATTATCCGGCCTGGTGGCCCCATAGACCAGTGGTTCCCAAACTTTTTAGACCCAAGACCCAAAAGAGAAAAAGATTGACGTTTTCCCCGGACTCAAACTATAGTGAAAATAGCAAATCTACAAGCTCGCATCAGCTATTTTCACTATACTTCTTAAACATTTGTTTTCTAATTTATGGGATTTCTTAGTTTTATGCTTAATTTATTCAGATATCACTGAATTTGTTTTTAATTCATGATTTTTTTGGGGCATTTTGGGGGATTTCTTTTGAAAATATTTGTGAAATAATAATAATTAAATCAGAATGTATAGGAAACAAAAAAATAAAGGGATATTTACTCGCGACCCATAAAAATGTGTCCGCGACCCACAAATGGGTCCCGACCCACTGTTTGGGAGACAGATTGCTTTGCTCAACTCAACTCAACTCAACTCGCTCCGAGAATGCTCCATTTTGCACCTCCGTCCGAAGATAGCAGATCTACAAGCTCACAAGCTTGACATACGCGAAGCATTGTGAGCTTGTAGATCGACTATTTTCATCAAGAGGAATCGTATATAGCCTACGACGTATATGTAAATCGGGCTTTGACTATACATGCTGTGCCAACACAACAACGGGTTCATTAAAAGTCCAGTAATAATAAGTCCTCCAGCAAGCAAAACATGTTTTGAACAATATATTTACTTCCATTAAATAAAACACAATAGTTTATTTTTGATGTTGAAAAAAAAAAAAGAAACAAAAAAGAAACATAATTCCGTACCAAATACTATACAGAGAGAGAGAGAGAGAGAGAGAGAGAGGGGAAAAAACAAATAATTTTTCGGAACAGCATTGGATGCGTCTTTTTTTCTTTTCTTTAAATCCAGAATTGTTGCTATTCTAAATCGATATTCACACAGACATTTAAGAATAAATTTATAATATGTTAGAACACACACAACCGGTGCGTTTTTAGTATGTACACCCCTCCCCTTTTTTTGCAAGCAAAACATGATTCCTTTTTTCAGTTTTTTTTCCTTCTTTTTTTAAATTTCTTTTTTTGTTTGTTTTTTATCCACATGCGTTGTTTAAATTGAACCTTGAGAAGTCTGGAGGGCTTTATAGCGAGGCAAAACAGGAGATGAACGATTCTAAATATGTACAACCTTTCAGTCAATAATCAACATCCACCCCTTCCCCCCACCCCCCCAAAAAAGGAGTAATTTGACAAGCTTCAAAATGAAAGTAGGCCTGTGAGGAACTCCATTCACAACAACACAGACCTACTCGTGGGAGGGGAGAGGATTAAAGCCTCCATTCTACTGTTTTTTAATTCGTCCTGGGTTGTTTCAGTGGTTGTTTCTTCAGTCTTCTAGTGCCCTTTAGAAAAAGAAAAAGAAAAGTAGTCTTTTGTTCCTGTGGCGGTGGTGGAGTTGGGTTGCGGTTCATTTTCAGGTGTAATACTATTTATATCGTATCGTTACACCGGTCTATCCACGGCGTATTGACACGCACTGAGGTTAGCGGCCGGGTTCTGCACGCCGGGATATCCAAAACTGGAGTGCTGCTTGGCTTTGAGTCTCAGGCTGGCCAGACTGGAGTTACAAGTGTCCCTGTACACGTAAGGGGGCGTCGGGGGTGCGTACGGACAGGCCGGGTTGGGGACCCCCGAGTTCAGAGAGGGGTTGCCGCTGAGGTTGTTCAAGTTATTGAGGCCGTTGAGGCTGGAGCCGCCGGGCACGGACGGGACCATGCCGGAGGTCATGCTCATGGAGGAGATGGAGTTGGGAGGGGAGAACATGGCCTGGGAGGACAGCGGGTTGATGGAGTTCATGGAGTTGAAGAAAGGGAAGCTCTTGGTGGTCAGAGAGGCCGACGTGAGGCCCTTCGCCGCCCAGTTGTTGTACGTGTAGCTCGGGTACATGTCTTCGTAGGGCTGCATGAGGCCGTTGAACTGCGGGCCGAAGCCGTTCTTGCAGAGCTCGGCCTGGGAGTTCCTCTCCCGTTTCCTCCACTTCGCTCGCCGGTTCTTGAACCACACCTGCAAGGACGGAGAAAAGGAAAACAATTGTCATAACTTTATCTAACTTTAGAAATCTGGGCTGCTATATGTGTTTGGGAACTGGTTGAATGTTTGCTTCCGAGCTGGAATTGCAGCTATTTTTTTTTAATAGTCTATACTAAATAATTACGAGATAATTTAAATATATTAAAAAAATATTTCTTTCATGCCCCACATTAAGAAACAAAATAGCCTGCACCAAATCTTATTAGGCTAATTCTGTCACTGTAAAAAATAAAACGTGGGAGGGGGGAATAAAGGACAAGACCCGCTCCGCGATAATTAAAACATGCCGTGTAACAGTTGAGTTCAAATATGGATAATTAATTCATGATTTATCATGCAGAGAAATGTGCTTTGATTCTTGCTGCTGTATCTCAGCAGAATACACACTGAATACACACTAGGCGTGTGTATTCTAGTCTAGTGTGTGTGTGTGTGTGTGTGTGTGTGTGTGTGTGTGTGTGTGTGTGTGTGTGTGTGTGTGTGTGTGTGTGTGTGTGTGTGTGTGTGTGTGTGTGTGTGTGTGTGTGTGTGTGTGTGTGTATTCACGCTCTGGACCGAGACAAACACTCGTGTGACCTTATAATCACACAACGTCGGGGTGACAATGGCAAAATACAAGCTTTGCACCTCTTTCACACGAACAGAGGAACATGTATGGTATCTGTCACGGACAAATGTCTGAGCCTTAACCCGTTAACAGCGTTATAGCCTGGAATTACACTTTCTCTCTAAAAACAGCTATAAGACGCAATGTGTATACAGCGCCTCATGGGCCCAAAGCTCTATATGAGATTAACTGTTTTTATGTCATTAAACGTGTGCCAAGAAATAATACAAAATAACTGTAATAACTCTAAACCGGATTTTGCTACATTGTTTCACACTGTTCAGAGGATTAGACACGGCTGAGGTAAGACGTAATTAGACAGGAGTAGGGGGATAAACACATAAGATAATTAATATTGTCCTGTGTAAGTTTGTAGGCCTATATTATTTAAAGAAGGCTTCGAGTATTTGTTTTCTGACGACATTTCGTTGATGGAATCTTTTCCACACTGATTTTTTCCCCGCTATGCGTAATTGTGCGAATAATCATTCTCCTGCTTGCTATGCACTAAAATACATGTGTTAATTGAACCCTGAGAGTGCACAAATTGTCCCTTATATGGGTCCATTCGGTTCCATCTGTATGCACTGCCAGTATTAAGGTCTTCAGTACTGGTACTAGTGACACAGATCATCAGAAACTGTATAATGTATAATTTGATGAATTGTGTTATGTTCAGGGGTCATCGCCATGCATGGTGGACATTTTTGTCAACATTCTATTTTTGCTACGGACATACACATTAGTGGACAATAACTAGAAACACAAAGAGCTATAGCCTTAAATTACCTTTACAGGTCTGTAACTCTGAGAGTGTACAAATGGAACCAAATGGACCCATTTGCACTCTCAGAGTTATTGGTCCTTGAAAATAAAAAGTTAGAGAACCACTGTATAGGCTACTACTGGACTCCTAATGTGTCATAGTGTCATAGTAAATCAGAAATCCTGCAGACTGACATTCAATAATTGGGTATTATGATCAAAATAAGAACATTATAGTGTTATGTTAAAAAATAATAAAAAATTGACCCCTAGGTTGTGTTTCCTTACCCTGACGCGAGCCTCCGTGAGGTTGGTCCACACTGCTATCTCCTCTCTGGTGCTCATGTCCGGGTAGCGGTTCCTCTGGAACGTGGCCTCGAGCTCCTGTAGCTGCTGGCTGGTGAAGTGAGTCCTCTGCCGCCGCTGGCGTTTCTTTTTAGGGTCGTCCGAAGAGTCGTCGTTGTTGCTGTTGTTTTTATTTTGGCCCTTTTCTTTCTCTGTAAAAGAGATAGGAGACCGTTTATTCACTTTGTTTTATTATTTTAACCAGACGGGCTGCGTTTTAAAGCTATATAAGTGACACTAATAATACAGAGAACGCGAGAATAGGCTGGAAGAGTTGCTCTAATACAAAAAACACAAACCTGGACTAAGAAAAGCTGAGTGGACTCGTGACAGAATACAAATTAATCATCCTACATTTGAGAGTAGGCCTATCTTTCTAATTATTTTACGATAATTATTATGAATTATGTTGATTATTATCATTATTATTAGCCTATAGTAGTAGCTAGTAGTAGATATTTTTTTAAACATTTTTATTGTATTAGTCAAATTGAGTTTACATAGCCTACCACATAAACTACATGGCCACCGCAGTC